>NC_091824.1:125180134-125452634 GCF_038994185.2 Dermacentor albipictus | reverse complement strand
AGAAATTGAAGAAAAAAAAATCACCCTGAGTAAAACGAAAGATTTAACTCAAAGTGGCGAACGCAGCTAACATCCAGGTGCATTGGCTTCTGACCTGTTCCCACACGGCTGAGCAAGGCACTTCAAACAAGATTCTATCAGCGCAAGCTAGCGGATCACCGATCTCGAACTGGGCCATGATCGAGCGTCTCTGTAATTGGACTCAGAGCGGTGAAGCCTTTTCGCTTTTTCCTTCTTCTTTACAAAGTCATTGAAAGAAAGCGGGAGTTACGTTCCCGTTTCTGAGTCCACTCAGTCGACGAACGAACGCTTTGAAAGGATCTCGTCAAAGTATGGAACATTCCTGAACGTGTCGCCGTTTGATCTGCTGGTATATCTACATTGCAAGTTCTTTTGCTGTATCGAAGTCTGATTTTTTTCATTGGTGCTCTTGACATGCGCTTCTCCTCTGCGTACGTGTGTGTGTTTCAAGTATAAAGACCGAATGAAAAATCTAAGGAATTGCCAGCTGCCTTCATCGTGCTTGTGCGGGCAGATTATATTCATGTCTTCTGTTCTTTTCTCCACAACTTTTCTACCCCAATGCAGAGCAGGCAAAAGGACAATTACACAGTTACTGTTGATTAAGCATTCTACCTTCAAGCTGTTGCTTTTTCTCAGTTTCTGTGGGATAACGTGGCCGACCAATTTATCAACAGTTATTACGAGCCAAAGGCAACGTAAATCCAGCCCTAAACTGGTTAGAAATGAAAGTGAGCCACAACAGATTAGTACCCGCTAAACATAGGGAGCCTTCGTGCGAGTCTTGCGTGCAAGCCGCCCTGCCGCTAAGCACATCGGCCAGCGCCACTATAAGCCGGCGTGTAACCAGATGTGCTCATAGTTTTCGAAGCGTACAGAGTGAATCACAGAGAATCTCGACTTGCCCATCGTCCTTGCCCGCGTACCGAAGTAATTCCCGCGCTGCCAACTCAAGCGCCTGCTGTCGAGGCTACGTACTCATCGAATGAAAAATAAACAGAGTTAAACATAGCGTTTCTATTAGGGACTCTCTCCTTTCATACTCCAAAGAGGGACCGCTAGGGACGCAGTAAATGTAAACGGGGAAGAGGGGGGAGGGGGGCGGTGAATTGAAAAATATTTAAGCACGAGGTTTATTCCTCATAGACGTCGAGCAAGAGAAGGAAAGACAGGGCGCGCTGGAGGGTCAACGCAACTAATTTACAGTCGGTTTATTTGCATACTCCCCGGATCGGACTTCCTCTTTCTTACGCGTACACGTCCCTCCACGTTCCCTTTCGTGGCAGAAGCGCTTACACACTTGTGCTAGATGAGGCAGCCGAGCTAAAACGAGGTCACTCCGAAGAATAGTGAGAGCACTGTATATAAGGATGACGAAGAACAAAGGCAAGCTCATAGCGTGTATGAGAGCACTCTGCGGTCAAACATGAGCGAAGATATAATCACTGGGCAGTCACGCAGCAGCAACAAAAAGGAATCAGCGTGACGCCGCCTTTCTGTAGGCACACAGACACTCGACCAAACTTGCCCTTAAGTGTTTGCTCGCGTCATTGGAACTAACTTCTTATAATGAGATTATACTGTCCGGCTTTCTCTCCTTTCTTTCTCTCCCGCAGTTGAACTTCGGTATTCCTCGGTACATACGTTCTCCACACTTCTTTTTCATCCTCCGCGTCTTGTACTTTGTCGCTGGTCCGCTTTTTCCCCCCCCAAAGCCATCCGCATCCTTAGTCGGTTAACAGCCGGGAAAGCGTCTGGAAAACTTAACTATTTAACTGTGCTGGAAAAATAAACGGGTCTTCGTCTGTTTTCTATGCCCGGAGCTTGACTGTGTACCGATGACTCTGTCAAAGCAGGACCGAACCAGCGAACCATTAACGAAAACGCGCCTTTGAGGCGAAAAAATGGAAGCAACTGGCATTCTACGAGGCCGATTCTCGCTAGCACCACGCGGAGGGGCCGCGAACATTTCAAAGCTCGTTCGCATACAACAGCAATCGAATAACAGAAAATGCCTAAGCCGCGCGGAAAGGAGGAAGCGATTACAATTGTTTTTGGATAACGGAACGCTTGTGCGTAGTTTTGGAGAGCGTTTAATTGAGAGACAAACATATTTCTTTACTTTCCGCGGCGCAACCTCCTCACGGAAATGCGAGTGAGTGAGTTTGGCCCTACACTGAAAGGACAAAACGACTTGTAAGCATCCGTTTAGGCTGCAGCCCATGATCCATAAAGTTATGGGTGGCTTGTCTTACTGTATATTTGGCGAACTGACGCTATACTTAGCACGACGTGACTGAGTTCATACGAAAGCTCGCAGTTTCTGCCGATACGCCGCTGCAGTGGCAAATGCGGCGGCGCTTGCTTTTTGGGTCGACTTTGCATATTAAATGCGGTGGGGAAGCACGCAGTCTCCGAATTAATTTAGCCTTATCTAGTCAAATGAGCTCTGCGCTCTCGTAAAGACTAACTAATCGGTTTCTTTACCAACTTCCGCGAATTACGCATGAATGTAGCCGAGAAATTCGTAACCTTAGGTACATAATTCGTGTTGTTGGACACCTCTGCGGCGCCGGCTATCACTTCACAGAAACTCGGAAGGAGCGGCGGGGTTGGAGTGCTCCCGGTGCAAGTAGTTCTATCGTCCAATATAGCCATGACTGGCCTTATGTTCTCACCGTGTGAGGAAGGGTTCATTGTGTTGCGATGCACTGCCTATGATATGTGGCGCACCATTGCTTCGATTCAGAGTGTTTAGGCTACGTTTCCTGATAAGCTTCTCAGTAAAAGAAAAGAAAAAAGATATCATTCGCAGGTGCCTACACAAACCTATGCGGAGCGCCCCAGCTAACTTTAGCCAGAGTTTTAAAATATGCAAATGCCACGTAGCTGGACAGAACAAAGCTAATGCTGTTTCCGTCGCTTGGAGAAATTCAAACTCACTGTTCCAAGTGAAACTACATCTAGCTTTTTGTGAAGTGAATTGCACACGTTGCTCTTTGAAAGAAGAAAGCGTAAGTCTTACCGCGTCTGCTCTCTATCTGTGCCGTGTCCAAAGTTACATAATGACTTTGAAGCTTGCCTCGATACTCACCACGTGTGTACCTCTGAATACACCGCAAGGTTTTCTTTTCATATCAGACTGTTTTTTTACATCTTAATTTACATTCCTTACGTCCTTTAAATCACTTAGTGATCGAACTTCCGCTTTTCTTGATGCCACTTCTATATAAATAGGAAAATGTGCCCAACCAAGGAAATCCTCCCACGAGCTTCATTTGCCTTCGCAACATAGCTTTGTGCCTAACGGCGGCCT
Organism: Dermacentor albipictus; assembly: GCF_038994185.2. Lineage (NCBI taxonomy): Eukaryota > Metazoa > Arthropoda > Arachnida > Ixodida > Ixodidae > Dermacentor > Dermacentor albipictus. Next base: position 125,449,297 of record NC_091824.1, on the reverse strand, counting down.
TCTTCGAGTTTTTTTGTACCTTGGTATTATTTATCTTACATGCGCTCTGTTCATAGAAAGCGTTCAGTTTCTCTCTCTCTTTATTTTTACACCTTCCCCACCATGCCACCTTTCTCCCCATCATAAGCATACAGTCTGTGAAAAGTCGTACCATGAACAGAAGTATTACAGCGTTTCCCGACTTGCAGAGTACTCACACGTCTCTCTTTGGAAAGGCACGACTCTGACCTTGAGTTTCCGCCTCGTTCGAGGGATGCAGTAACAAATACACACAAAAAAAAGAAAAGAGAAACGCAAGTTCACCTGACGGCTTTGTGATACAGAGATTTATTCAAGTAAACAAATTTGGCAGAAAAAAAAATGTACCAGCCAGTCAAGCTATAATGTAGATTTACTACTGCTTCTCACGTATGCCAACAGTACCAACGTTCAATGCAGGACATGCGCGTGAGAAAAGAAAGCTTGATTTCAGAGTTATTAAATGAACCTCAGCCTGGATGTGGTATGGCCGAATACTAATACAACGCTATAATGCCGTACATAGCGAACTGACGCTTGTAGTAAACGAAAGTGTAGTTTTTGTCTTCATTAAATTAATTTGTTTTTGTCTGGGAGAATAATTCTTTGGCACGTACACCAGGTATGTGTTACTCCCGAGGTGCCGTACATGGGGCGAAAATGCACCATGTGACGAGAATGACGGACATCACACCCAAGCTCTCATCGCAAAAGTGCAGCGATGTGGAAGTGTGCGGTAACAAAACGTTTCCCAGATGCAACGAACATTTTGGAGTCTACGTGAAGCGAAGTTTTAGTGAATCACCTAATAAATACTGCACAGGTAACCGCGATTAGTGCAATTGCGTTTACTTTCATCCTATGAAGCGTGTAATCTCGTGGGGCGGTTACGTTTGCGCACCGCTGAGGTCACACCTGTATTCCTTGTGTTTCATTGCCGCGTATATATACATGCAAATGCAGTTAAAGCTTTTATACTCCTTTTGTCACAGGGGCGCGTATCCATGCTGAAAAATTGGTTAGGAATAGGCAACACACCCAGGGGCACGCAGCGAATAGCTAAATCGTGGAAAATCAAGTAAATCAAAGATGGAGCTGAATTTAATGCGCCATTCTATTACGAGGTCGGTGTGCTCCAGAAATTCAGGGATGCCTTTGAGCCGGCGTTATGTGTCCTGGTTTTATGCAGGATTTCTTTAGTATATTATTGTAATTATTAAGCCAGAACGTAGGTGCGTTCCTTCGCACCACTTTGACGGCCAGCACACAGGGTTCATATAAGACCTTTTGCTGGTACTCGCATTCGCAGCACATAATAAGCTTGATATGCGTAATCACCAACATATATCAGGCGAGTAAACAACGAACGCCAAACCCTACGGAAGAAACAAGAGATGGTCAGCTTTAAAACGTGACCGCGTTCAATGGTGGACTCTATAATTCGTGGTGGCGTTGCTCTCGAATTCAGGAATCGCCGTTTGCGATATATTCGCAACTCTAGCTAACCTCCTCGTCTTTGCTCCCCTTCTCTCTCTCTCTCTCTCTCTCTCTCTCTCTCTCTCTCTCTCTCTCTCTCTCTCAATCTATCTATATATCTATCTCTTTATGTACTTGTTGTTATACACGGAAACACATCTCCATTTCCGTCATCCTCAATCGACGATGCCTGACAAATGTCGAAACATGTCGTTTTGACTTCTGCTTAGTGACGCAAAGCAAATTGAGTTACCTCGCAACCGCAGAGCCGGGTAAGACGCAGTGGAAAAAGACAGAGGCACAAAGAAAGGATGCATGTCTGCTCTCAAAAATTTGCTGCAAAATGTATTAAATTTATAGTATTCTTCATTTCGCAGCTCAGTTACAGCACTTGCCACACAAGTTTCCTTGTGTTCCTTCTACTGTGATCGAAAGCGTTATGGGCAAGCCCTGGCCGGTAATCTTACCATTCACAGCTCATCGATGTAGATGACAACGTGAGGGGATCACCTCTGCCGAAGCGCAAGAAAGGCGTACAATTCGAGTATTCATTATCTTGCCCGGTCCTACATATCGTTAAGGAAAATTCTAAATATTTGTAATTAGCAACCAGGCACATACGCTTCTATTCTCATGTCGTCTAGTACACTGCAGTGGTTAATTAAACGTATCGTAATGGCGTGAAACGATTAAGCAAAAAATGAAGCTGAATAAATTGCATAGGATGCATAATACGCTTTTTACCAGGAGAAGAAGCACACCGCGTGTCCCAGCTAATTTTAGTCAGAGTTTAAAATTATGCCGATGCACTCTGATACGACGCGACCAAAGGCACGTTGCTGATTATTGTGTATAGGAAGTCACACTATTTTTTGTATTCTGCTTACTTGCATAATTAGTCAAGGTTAATCAATCAACTTCTGAAGTAACGAGGTTAGCCAAAAAAATTCCGATGAGAACGTTGCGAAGCGGCTTGAAAAACGTCCGATTAAACAGTTTCTAATTTTCTATGTATAAGTATTAGGTTTGTTGCTCTTTCGCTTACTGTAGATGCCCACGAAATAAATAAAAAACACCACGTGACATGCTTGCTTGCGCGCCGTGATTGCAGTGTCCCTAAACGTTCCGCGTATAAACGACCACAGCGTTTAGCCGGGTGTGCTACCGCTTAAAAGGCGACGGGGCAAGCGTTATCCCAGCGCAAGCGATAAAGGTTGCTGGCGTAAAGCGCGCAGCCTACGACTACGTCGCTGCCCTGTCGCCTTTTCAGCTGCAGCACACCCTGCTGAATGCTGAAGTCAATTGTGAGCGTAATGTTTGGAAGCACTGCAATCAGGGGAGGTATTCCGCAAGAACCCAACTAGGGGACATGTCCATTTCGTCTACTGCTAAAGTTCTGATTGGATGGGCTGGGCTGCGCTTCCGCAGCAACCAGGCGCCACAGCCAATCAGCGCTTAAGAATCAGACGAAATAAACATGTCCACTAGGCGGACTCTTACAGAATACCTTCTGAGGGCGCGCAAGCGGGCATGTTACGGGGTAATTTTTTTTTTTCGCAAGCATCTGCAGTCAGCCGGAAGTAAACTAATACTTGATAGATAGAAAGTCAGAAATTATTTAATCGGACGTTCTGCAAAACGCTCTAGAACTGTTTGATAGGCATTTTTTGCCTAACTTCTTTGTCTCAGAAGTTGGTTAATTAATCTTGAATAATTATGCAATTAAGCAGAATACAAAAAATAGTGACTTACAATAGTAGGCAACACGCATTCAGTCGCGTCCTCTTCGAGCGCATTGGCATATTTTTTAAACTCTGGCTAAAGTTAGCTGGGACACCCTGTATATTGCGTCATTCACAATGTGTGTGTATATATGTATATATATATATATATATATATATATATATATAAAGCAAAGGAAAGACAGGGACGTTGAACGGCAGGTATGTTCTGTTGGCTACCCCGCTCTGGGGAACAGGTACACGACATGAGAAACAACAAAGCAAGTATCGGCAAGCCCTCGACGATGGTTGTCGATGTTCGACAAACAGCACTTCGAGGGCGCAGTTTGCCTTAAAGGATGGGTGCGCCTGACGAATCATATTTGTTGCAGCGAGGATGGTTAGGTAGCGTTCGTTGTTTCATGACGTAATTCCGCAGAGAACAGAGCCATTTAACCAGCACATCCTTACCGCTAAGTATAAGTGGAAAGCCGGTACTCCTGAGAAAAGCTATGACAGGTGGCATTTCACAGTGAACGAGGCACCGCGCAACGCGAGTGTGTCGAACTGTCTGCGTGGGCTCTGTCCCACAGTCTATAGTCATAGTCATCCATATACTCATCATATATCATAGTCATCCATAGTCAACATATAGTCATCCCATAGTCATACACAATGTCAGTGCCCCACTGGGACATATAATGTCATGCAGTGCGCAGTGTCGCACATTCGCAGTTTGACCCAAAGGTTGCTGCTACGTTACCTAAACGATGCCTAAACCAACGTATAGGATTGCAATGCAAGGCCGCGAACGTGCGAAGAAGAAAAATAAAATTGTCAGCAAACAAAACATAATTCAAAAGTGACAGGGCGACCTCGTCGTAGTCCGAAACAAATTATTTGAAAGGTCTCTCGCACCTTCCTTCAAAATAAGAAGAAAGCAATGTTAGGAGTGAGACATGAGCTCTGCAACACCGTCTGATGTTCCAGGCATGAAAAGCGGCTCTTTTCTTTAATAAAAGAAGACAAACATTTCAAGATGAGACATCCTCTCGGAGCGATGAAATGAATGCGATGTCTCAGAAATTCCAGAAGGCCGCACTTCTTCTTATTCTGCGTACTCTGCAGTCTGCGGAAGTTGCCACATTTAGAGAAACGCATAAATCTGCGGGGCAGAAAACGGTGAAAGCAAGGCTTAGAAAGGGGCACAGAGCCGCCGGCGTGTGGCTTCCATATCGCAGAAGTGCGCAAAAATTTTGCAAGTGCCTCGAGTGTGATAAGAGAGGAGATGTGAGGACAGAGGGTGTGCGGTCTTGTGCGCCTTGCGACCCGACGCCCAGGTGAATTCCGTCTTCTCCTATTTTTTTTTCCCAATATCGCGCTCATCTGGTCTGCACCGGCGCACTCCTGACTCGGCGTTATTTATCTTCCTCTCTTTCATTTTCTTTTTTTTTTTTCATTCCACATCCACAACAAAGCCAGGAAGGCATCTGCCAAGCAGCTCCGAAGGAAGTGCGTGAAGGGACGAAGAACGAGAAGGATGGCACAATGGAAACGGGGTTGTGCGCGCTAATAACAAAGCGCAACAAAATATGCCTTTTCTTCGCCCTTGGCGCCTACTTGCGCAAGCTAATAAATCAAATTCCAGAGCGGAGTTTCAGGAGGAAAGCAAGGAGCAAGAGAAGGAGACCTTGAAAACATTAAGATAGCGAATGCTTAGGAAAACGAAAAAGACAGGCGAAGAAGTTTTTTTCGGCTGCTGACGCACGCATGCAATATCGGTTTATGCGAATGCGTGAAAAAAGAAATGGTTCCCTTCTGCGTTTTTCAGACAATTCTGCGGTTCTCTTAAAATGACGTGCCTCTTTTTTTTTTCGTAAGATGACGCTCACTACGGGCGCTTTAAAAGCCACGCTTTCTGAGAGTGATCTCGGCAGCCGTGGCAACTCTGGGGCGGGAGACTTTGCGATCTAGCCGGTGTGCCTCAGCGGTCGCCTAAAAGGCTTCGAAAGACGCGCTGCCTGCTTGACTTCAAGTTTACTTTGATGCGCATGGTAAAAGCAGAGAACTGTAGTGCGTCTAAGAGCTTTCGAAGCCAACTTCCTTTCTTCTTCTAAAGTAGGGAGGGGGGAGGAGGTAGGAGGAGGTATGAGCAGTGGCTGCGACGTCAGCTACTCTATGGAGCGTTCGGCATGACGTTAGGGCACCCATGTCGATGTTGGGGGCGTCGCGTTATTAATCTGATCCTCAACTCCTCTACAAACAAACACTGCTATCAGTTCAGGGCCAGGAAGTCGCAACACCTGCTTAGTCGGCGGTAAACTTGGAAAAGACCAGCTAACGTATGGACGAAGTCCCCAGGACGTTAAAGAAGAAAGCATAGGTGTCTACAGGAGCGAACTCTGGACGAAAACAAAGCATCTGTGATTAACCTAAGGGCGTCAAATTCTGCTCGCGCTGGCTAAAGTCTTTCGACAGGTTGGCGCCTAAAGTGGTTCGGCTCAAATTTAACGATTCATTAGCCAGCAGCCATGATGGATCGTCGAACGGTGAGCGCGGGCACGACTCCCAATCAATCTTGGCGGGAGAACCTATGAGCCAGAAAACTGATGGCTTGGTAATATTCTAGCCTTATATTTTTCGACCCTATCTGCAACACAAGCCCCCTTCCCTTTCACCTCATCATCTTTCTGCTAACTCTTATTTATGGCTGAGATTCCTCACACTCTTCCTTGTGGGAAATTTGGGACGCTGTCACATTGTTACGATCACTTACCGCTTTTAAGGATTTTCTTTCTTTCGTTGTGTTTGTTTGTTTGTTTGTTTGTTTGTTTGTTTGTTTGTTTGTTTGTTTGTTTGTTTGTTTGTTTGTTTGTTTGTTTGTTTGTTTGTTTGTTTGTTTGTTTGTTTGTTTGTTTGTTTGTTTGTTTGTTTGTTTGTTTGTTTGTTTGTTTGTTTGTTTGTTTGTTTGTTTGTTTGTTTGTTTGTTCTAAAGCATGGCTCTTTGTTTTCAGCAGATCCTGACAACCATTTATCTTAAAACAGCAGCGAAAAAAACTAGAATTAGAATTAAAAGAAACCTTGCGGACACTTTAAGCTCATGGCTTCTCAACTGTCTTTCGCTCTGCTGTTGGGCATAGTAAGTTGGGTGCGCTCATCTAGCTGCCCGTTCTATACCAACGCACAAAAAAGTGTGACGCTGCATAAGGCTTTGTGATGCCTGAATGTTCAAGCCCGCATGTGCTTCTTGGTTTTACCTTAAATTTTATTATAAGCTGGTGAACGGTGTGACGCATCTAAGCACTTCTTGTCGTTTGTGAATCTTTTCTGTGGCACTGATATCGAAAACTTGGCTTTCAGGACATATCGATTGGAAATATTCCTTTTTTTTCTGAGTATTGACAGTGCCATCAGTTTTGTTGTTGTTGTTGTTGTTGTTGTTGTTGTTGTTGTTGTTGTTGTTGTTGTTGTTGTTGTTGTTGTTGTTGTTCGCAATAACAGTCTGAGACAGTGTGATGGCAGAGGGGCTCGGCCTCTCTGTACCGACGTGGGGGCGGCCCGCATCAGTCCCAGACTGATCCCTCAGGACCTAAATAAAGTTCTCCATCATACCATACAGTCTGTTGCCATTGTTGCGAAAGAGTTTGTGCACCTGGAAAAATATATCGGCAGACGCCGTTCTAATGGCATGCTTAGTTATTCACGTAGCACCGTACAAAAACTCTAATTTTATATGACAGTCGCGCAACAATTTATAGCAAAGTATTCGCGCATACGAGCTCAGCTCAAGCGACACAAATTTGATCTATATAACCAAAATAAAGAAGCAGTTCTTCCACTACTTATGACAACAGTTATAGAGAAACCATGCTAAGGCCACCATGTGGTATTGCATGCTGAGAAATGCTGCAATGCATTTTACCTAACCACTGGCTCCGGCGTACAGGATGGTTTCAGGCATACAAGATGACGCTATATAGAGCAGAAACTGCTGGACATTGACCGGAAAACAAACAAAGCATGCGGAACACCGAAACACACACGCTTGTTGGTTCGGCACCCATGGTGCGTTTCTGTGTTTTTGTGTTCGTCCGAAGAAGAAGAAGTGACGGCAGAGAGCATCTGTGTTTTCGGCTGTTCCTTTTTTCTGCAGCTTTTTAATATTGTGTGTACACAGTGATCGCGTCGTCCTTCGGGATGGCGGGCACACGTCCCGTGCCGCTTCCCGTCGACGCAGTTGACCCAGCGGCTGCTCGGCCGGTTGGTGCCCTCTGTGCTACGACCGTCACCGACGTGGAGCTTCCAGATTCGGCAGATGACTCCACGGTGACTGAGATGGATTCCGACAGTAGCAGCTTCACGCCTGTTGAATCGCGCCGCCTGAAAAGGAAGTTGCGCCGGACATCAACAGCTGGTGAGTCGACTACAAAGACTGTTGACAAACTTGGCGCGTTACGCCGGACATCAGCAGCGAGGGAGTTGCCTGCAGAGAATGTTGACGCACCTGACGGGTTCTCTGTGGCTTTCGTAGCCACAACGGAGACGGCTAATTTGAATACAATCAACAGACAGCGGCTGTCCCAATTCTTCGACCAGCTGATTCCGGGCAAGTCCAAGAGGTCAGAATCAACGCTTGGAAGAATGTCCTTACGGTAGATGTGAAATCTCGGGCGTCCGTGGACAAACTGAAAGAAATTGGAGTGTTAGGCGGTATGCCGGTCCGCCCATATCTCTCTCACGGAAAACGGACTTCCGCTGGAGTTATTACAGACGTAGACCCTGAAATAACAGACAGCGACCTGCGGACACTCATCAAATCTACGGCCAAGATAGTCGACATTCATCGTTTCGGCCGATCACAGTGTGTTAAAGTAGTTTTTGAAGCCGACTCTATCCCATCCCACGTCAAGGTGGGCTATGTGCGGCATCCTGTCCGTCTGTATGTTCCCAAGCCTGTTCAATGCCACAAATGCAACAGGATTGGCCATGTGAGTGCTGTTTGCAGAAACGAAATATCCTGCCGTCGATGCGGCGGATCGCACCAGCATGACACTTGCAAGACGGAGACAGTCAAGTGCACCAACTGCTTCGGCGCTCATGAGGCGACGGCTAAAGACTGTCCTAGGATGAAAAACGAGAGGCTTATCCTGAAGAAGATGGTAAAAGAACACTCAAGTCACCAAGAAGCGGCCGCGTCTATTCGTCGCCGCAAATGTCGTTCCCGACACCGACGCCCAGAGTCACACGTCACTAGTCTGTCTCAGCCGCCGTCACAGCAACTCTCAGCTCCGTTGCCTCTACGTATTGAGCTGCAGAATGATAAGACGCCGCCTGCTGCAGCGCCCCATATTACCGCGGTGGTTCAGAAAGATGCGGGTACATTATCCACCTCCTCTGATGTGGAATGGCCTGCTCTGCCATCCAAAGTCGTCGAACCAACGCGTCCATCAATCCGTGCCGGTCCAGTGGACATTAAGGACAAGCCAGAAGACCAGCAGGTGAACGTTCTTCTGAAACAACTCTTACATTCCACGCGAACGCTGCTTTCACGCCTCAATACGCCAACAGCAAGGGTTGTTGTTCAGTTTTTGGATGCAATTGAGCCGCTCTTGGCGGCATTGCAGTGATTCATTATGGCGCTACCACACAACCCCTCCTCTGTGTCGATGCACATACGTCGTAGTGTAGTGATGCAGTGGAATGCCCGAGGCCTGCGTGGTCGCCTAAGTGACTTCCGACAGCGCGTCCAGAAATACCGCTTCCCCGTGATTGTTATATGTGAGCCCAACATGCCTTCTACTTTCCGCCTTTCTGGATATGTATTGCTGTGGTCTCGAGAAGCTGATGAAACCAGCAAGGTATTAGTGTGCATACGCCGAGATATTCCACACTACCGCCTTGTCCTCCAGCACCATAACACGAACCACTACATTTGCTTGACGTTAACGCTTAAAGGGCGGGTCTTCTCGATACTCGGTGGCTACATTCCACCCAGAGATCACATTGATTTCTCGTATCTGTCCTCAGCAATCCAGAGTTGCACAGCTCCCCATATGATTGTGGGCGATCAAAAATAATGTACAGCGCAACGGACAAGGACAGTGATAGACGACATACACAGCGCTGACTTCCAACGATATTTTATTGCGTCGCCACATCGTGTGTATATATACAAGAAGAGGTATGCGCAGAAAATATACGACAGTCACAGGGGGTGTCCTGACAGCAAGTCATTGAACAAGAACATGGTCACCAAAAAAAAATTAAGCAATACGATTACTATCTGTTTAGAAACGCGATTTCACCAGGGGTCAGCGCAATTGAGGGCGCACTAACGCACATACTGCCAAGTTTTCTGATGAAATCAGCTTCCACAATTTCCCTGGTGAGCTGTGAGCAGTGTCTCGCTAAAACTTGCGTATCTTCAAAGAATGGCACGCAGCCGCAGTCCCGGCAATGAATGCCCAAGTGGCCTTGTACAGTGTTGCGGACGTTGTTACAATGCTCTCTTAGTCGGTCGTTTAAGCACCTGCCCGTCTGTCCTACATATTTACTGCCGCAAGACAGGGGAATTTGGTAGACTACATTAGTTGCGCACGTCACAAACCGTTTTCTGTGCCCGACAGAACAACAACTCTGATGCGATTTTGGCGCGTTTACACGCTTACAGAGCTTTGCCAATTTTTCCGGGGCTGAGAAAACGACTGTGATCCCTGCACGCTGCCCTATTTTCTTCAGCCTATGGGATACATCATGCACATATGGCAGCACTGCAAACTTGCGTCTTTCAGCCCGCTGGTTCCCTGATTGAGCGGAATCATCACGTTTTGTGCGCCTCAGAAGCTCTTCCGCTATGGCTGAAATTAAGGCCATTGGGTAACCAGCCCAAGAAAGACGATCAACCTGAGCAGCAAGATCGTAGCAAGAGCAGCAGTAATCGTATTGCTTAATTTTTTTTGGTGACCATGTTCTTGTTCAATGACTTGCTGTCAGGACACCCCCTGTGACTGTCGTATATTTTCTGCGCATGCCTCTTCTTGTATATATACACACGATGTGGCGACGCAATAAAGTATTGTTGGAAGTCAGCGCTGTGCATGTCGTCTATCACTGTCCTTGTCCGTTGCGCTGTACATTATTTTTGATCATGAATTACCAACTAGCCCAAGCAACCACCCTAGATTGTGGGCGACTTCAATGCTCATCACCCCCAATGGGGAAGTACAGTAATGAATAACCGAGGCAAAGCCTTGTCGGACTTTATGCACTCACATGATTTCGTCAATATTAATGATGGCTCTCCTACGTTTCTGCGTGGCACGTCCTACAGTAGCTGCTTGGACCTGACGTTTGTTTCCTCACGACTACAGTCTTCTATTAGCTGGTTCAGTGATGTGGAAACACATGGCAGTGATCACATATCAACGTATATATGCGTCAAGTGGTTCGCACCTACCACTTCGTCTCTTGTGCGGTGCACGGACTGGCCCACTTTTAAGACATTCGTGGAGAATTCCTGTGCGAATCTCGAGTCACCAACGCAAACAGAAGACTTGATCACGTCCGCCCTCGGTGAGGCCACACGGACCATATGTGCACCTTCATCGGGGTCTCCTATCGACGTGGAATTCGAGAGTTTGCGCGCAGTCCGACGGCGCGCTGAAAGGAAATATAGAAGGACGAAATCCACGTACTATCTCGCCCTTTGTCGCCGAGCTCAACGACAAATAAAGCGCCATCTCGAGAAATTAGGAAGGAAGCGCTGGAGAAAATTCTGCTCATCACTGGATCCTCGCAAGCCGCTGTCACGTATTTGGCATGTAGTCAGGAGCCTACGTTTTCCCCCTCAAGAAAGGTACCCTTTCAGTGCTCTGGCCCTTTACCAACGCCGCAATGATGTAGAGGTAGCGGACGACTTCTGCAAAATGATTGTGGGCACAACTCAACAAGCCTCTATCCAATTCGAAGTTTTTGCGCCACCTTCCTCAAGTGACCACTACGACTTGCTCTTTACGATGCCCGAATTAGAGGCTGCTCTTGCGTCGTGTCGGCATTCATCTGCTCCTGGCCCTGACGGGATCTCGTACTCGTCTCTGTCTCACCTTGGCAGGGCTGGTCGCACTGCACTGCTCAATTATTACAACGACACTTGGGTCTCCGGTATTGTTCCGCAGCAGTGGAAGATAAGCCGCCTGGTTGCTCTCTTGAAACCTGGAAAGACTCCTTATGAGCTTACTTCATACCGCCCAGTTGCATTAGCCAGCTGTGTTGGCAAAGTTATGGAACGAATGGTCCTGGCGAGGCTCGAATGGTTTCTGGAAAGAAATGATCTCTATCCGAACATGATGACCGGTTTTCGGCGGGGTCGTTCTTCAATTGACAGCGTCATTGACCTCGTTACGACAGTGGAACATGAAAAATGTCAACGCCGACTCGTCGCCGCTGTTTTCTTAGATATCAAAGGGGCCTACGACAACATCCTTCATGAAGCCATTCTCGATGCCCTAGATGACTTGGGTATTGGCGGCCGGCTCTACCTGTGGATTGTGAGCTACCTCAGCGGCCGTTTCGTTTACATGTCCACGCCTGACGGAGACACTAACCGTCATCAGGTATGCCGTGGAGTTCCTCAGGGAGGAGTTCTCAGCCCAACATTATTTAATGTGGCACTGATTGGCCTGGTGAGCGAGCTTCCACCTCACATCCACATCAGTGCATATGCAGATGACATCTGCATCTGGGCTTCTGGTACAACACGCCCACAACTACGTGCGAAATTACAACGGGCTGTGTCATCTACTTCACGATACATACGGCGTCAGGGTTTGCGCTTAGCTGCCGAAAAATGTGCTGTGGTTGCATTCACGCGCAAATCCGTCTGCCGCTACCCGATCTCCATTAACGGTGTCATAATACCTTATGTCTCCCACCACAGATTCTTGGGCATTATCATCGACCGCGATTTGTCATGGACGAGGCATGTTAATATGTTGAAGCAAAAACTTAATCTGTTTTGCCATGTTCTTCGCTTCGCAACAGGCATGAAATGGGGCCCCACGGAAGGCTCATTACTAAGACTCTATCAGTCTCTTTTCGTGGGCTACATTCGATACAGCCTTCCGATACTCTCAAACTTGAGCATTTCCTGCTTACGGACATTAGAGAGCGTCCAAGCGCAGGCACTCAAAATATGCCTCGGGTTGCCACGGCGTGCCTCCAATAAAGGCGCAATTGAGGAAGCCCACGTATGCCCATTACCGATATACCTGTCCCACGAACCACTTCGTGTGTATTTACGCTTACTGACGCGACACCATTGTCATCCATTGACGTCGGTTCTACATGAGCAACCGGACAGCAGTTTCACAAGGGCACTCCGTTGCCATCTACCCCACATAACATCAGGCTATGCCCTTCCATACCACCCCGTCAAACCACCATGGGTGATGGTTCAACCTTCCGTATGCGTACATGTCCCCGGCATACTAAAGAAATCATTGGTTCCCGTCAGTGGACTACAACAACTTGCTCTCGCGTACATCTGGTCAGAATACCAGACATATGTTCATGTGTACACAGACGGCTCCGTGTCACCTAAGGCATCGACAGCAGCTGTGGTGATACCAGCCCAACAGATGACTCGAGGTTTCATACTAGACCATAATTCAACATCAACCGCTGCAGAGCTTGTGGCTATTCGAGAAGCGATTCGCCACATCTGCGGGGAAAGACCTCAAGAGTGGTGCATTTTCACGGACTCAAAACCCGCGCTGCAAATTTTGGGATGCTTCCTGCGCCACACCGCATATCAGGTTCTGGCCCTGCAGATCACCGAGCTACTTTCATACGCTCAAGAAAAACACCACCGCATAGTGTTCCAATGGATCCCGGGACACTGTGGGCTCAACGGTAATGAGATGGCCGATGCTGCAGCAAGGCGCGCCCTCAGCAATGGCATGCGAACTGTAGTGCCATTCTCCAGACCGGACATCACATGCCTCCTGTCGGAATTAATGAGGAGTGCGACGAGAACATACTGGGCCCAGCCAGACGCTCGTCACGTCCGCCTTAAAAGCCTGGATCCCGATATGAAATTTCCTATTCTGCGTGGAATTCCACGCCCTCATACATGCCTGATACACAGACTGCGATTAGGCGTCGCCTTCACGCGCAAATATTTGCACATTATTGGACGGACAGACTCCCCGGACTGTTCAGTGTGTGGCGCTGTAGAGACTATAGAACATGTGCTCGTGGTGTGCCCTGAGTATGCGCGAGAAAGACTGACATTGGCAGATACATTGAGACATTTCCACAATGGACCACTGTCGGAGGACCTCTTGCTAGGCGCGTGGCCACAGAGTTGGCAGACGACAGAGACAATGCGTGCACTTTCACGTTTCCTAGGTGACACCGGCCTGGACTCACGCCTGTGATACCAGTTGTGTAATGTGTCATTCACCTCGTTCCTCCCATTATCATCCATCATTGTGACCCCTTTTCTTCCCCTCTTCCCCCTCCCTTACGTAGAGTAGCAGGCCAGATGCTACATTATCCGGCCGACCTCTCTACATTTTCCAATCATTAAAATACTTCCTTCCTTGTGTTCGTCCTTGCTGGGCTGCTGTCTAAAGAATGATCAAATAAAATATTGCATTGATCAATGAGTTATTGACGTCGAGAGAGGACGGCTCTTTGGCAAACAACGCTGTACGAGTAATCATTATTAGGTTGCACATTCCCTGGAAGACTTACTCTGTACTTAAGACAGAGAGCAATGCAATCCCAGGCGGGCTGTTCCGACAGTCTGCGCAAACACACGTGATTATTATTAAAAATTACGGCTTCACTCTTTCCAACTACGAAGTAGCCTCTCTTCACGAAGACATAGGCAGCACTGACAAAGTGTTCTCTCGAGTAAAGCAAAGGCAAAAAAAATACTTTGTCGTACGGCGCACCCCAGCCTCATTCAACAATTTAAGTCACGATGAAGTGGTCGAGCGCTCTCACTGTATATGAAAGAGCATTGAGATTCCCTCATTAAAAATTATTGCTATAGCCCCATCTGCGCATCCGCCTAATGAACGCTACAATGAGGCTTACAGGCTTGATCCCGAAAACACTTCAGTTTGCACTCTCGTCTCAATCATTGACCGCGACTACGAGCGGGATGGTCATCTGCCCGAAGCAAATTTTTCTTTTTCCGTTCCCGCATGTGGAACAGAACGCGCGGGCGTGTCGTTAAATTTCACGAGCGAATGAAACCACGTCCTCTTCAGAAACGCGAAGTGGGTGGCACTCCTCAAAAGTCCCGACCCTCTTCGTTTACCACGCATGCACTCCCTTCCCACACTGCCCCGCCACGGTTCCTACTCAAGTTACTTTACCTATAACGAGACATTTGTCGCTATCATTTGTCGCCATGGGAGAGATAGTAGTGGTGAAACCCGAAGAAAATCCCTGCCTTCCGATGCGCTTCACACATCTTCAGACTGAAAATCACGTATTTTCCTGGAATCTCTTCGTAAAGTATGTATGCACGACTATGCGCGGTCAAATACAGGTAGTGCAGGGGCAGGTTGCCTAGTTCTTTCAATCCACCCAATTCTTCCAATCGAAAAACCGGCTCCATCTTCATTCAAACCAGGATCGATCGTTTAAACTCGTAGCCCATAAAGGAACGCTTTCGCGAGAGGTTAAATATAAAGCGGGCTGCCGCTCTGATTGCGGCTGTACGGTCGCCAAGCCGCTTGTTATTGATTCGCTGCAATGAGGCGCTCAAGGGATTGTCGCGGGGCTTTTCTGCAAATGACTGGATTATCGAGCAAGAGACCGTGCGGGGGCACCTCGCATTTAATCGGAGTATACGGCGGGTGCGAGCGTTCTCCTCTTTTGGGAATGAGTGCTCGAATGAGCAAAACAAAGGATTATCCGCTAGAGTGCCCCTACATCGTACCTCTAGTGCGGGCATGCCGGTGACCATGACTGCTGTGAGAAATCATAAGCGTGCTCTGGCTAGCATCAGTACCAAAGCTCAAAAGGAGTGAGTGGTGGTGAAAAGCAGGCACTGAGATTGCTAAAAAAGGGAGATAGCACAGAGATGGGAACGCGAAGTTGAAATTGTGCGAGAGTGGAGTGCAGTTTGACGCAAAGAAGGACAACCGAAGAGAGAGAGAAGTTATTCTCTCCTGTACATCCTAGAAAGAAAAAAAGAAAACAGTGATAGAATAAAAAGGTACTCAAAGCTACACTACAGCTGCATACCATTCATGGCACATTACCTGGACGCGGAAGGAACTCACAGAATGTTGACACCCACTGCAGTAGCTCAATGGCTACGACGCTCTGCTGCTGCGTACAAGGTTGTAGGTTCGATTCCGATCGTAAGAGCCACATTTCGTTGGAGTGAAATACAAAAAAGGCTATCGTGAAAACAAGAACCTTCTTTAGCGTGCACTTAAACCTAAGTGCTGTGGACTCAGGGCCGTGGCTTCTGAGCCAGACGGCCAGCTAAGGATCTCAGACACCGACACAGGCAGACAAGCGTGAAGCACCACCTTTACTTGGCGGCGTCCAGGTGCCAACTGCCGCGGCTGCTATTCAGCGGCCCGGGCAAGCCCATCTGCGTGACATGTTTGCAAGCCCTGGAGTGGACATCATGATGGCGATAGCCACGGTTGATGGCAGCGCACCACAGTACCTAACTACACACCACGCCACAGTACGGCGTGTTCCTCTCTTCTACACGCCGTAAGAAAAGCTGAAGGAACGATAAAAAAAATTATTCGGGTAGATGATCATCCCGATCGTAGTTAACGGTCACCGATGGAGACGAGAACGCGGATGGAAGCGTTTTCGTACACGAGCCTGTAAGCCTCATTGTAGCGGTAAACGGCAAAGAATCCCAGGTGATCAAAAGCAATCTGTAGCTATCCTCTATGGCGTCTCTCATATAAGACCTAGGGTTGTTTAAAAACGTTAAACCCTACGAATAATTCAACAGAATCTTAACACGATCATACCTACAATGACTCTCTTGAGACATAAGCAGCTCATGAGTGTCAAATTATTAAAAATATTTTATTTCTCCCAGCGGACTTCTATACTACAATAGCAGAAAAAAGTATGGTATATTCTTGCAAAAAAATTTGGGGAAGCAAGCTCGTACGATGTAAGGCGTCAAAGAGCAAAACCGTTCTGTTAAATCAAGGCGCACGAAGCATTTGCCCTGAAAACCCGAACGCAACCACGCTGAGGAGGCAGTCTCTTGCTTCGGGCGTTTTTGAGAAGCACGTTCTCCGAAGGAGCGCATAATGCGGGAGACACATGGTGCGATTTTCCGTGCGATCAGTCGTACGGCGCGTCGTGTGCGACTTGCCGCATGCGGCGATTCGGGACACATGGTACGAGTGACCGAGCGGCGGCTAGCTCCGCCCAGAACCGGCTCCCCTGCGTGGAAGTTCGGAATGCTGCATAACTTCGAACAGAAAGTGAAAGCAAACGTATTTGCACAGCTTTCTTGTTTGCAACAAACGATGACAATATAAACACGCCTATGGAAGCACTGTAGACGTGTTTCCACAAGGCCGCGTTAGCAGTAACGGCTCCTTTGACAGCCGCCGATGGCTATGTGGAGCCGGCAGGCACAGCTCGCTCGGCCATCGAATCCGACACTGGTGGCGCTTGTGACACGATCGCCGATCGCTTGCAGCTCGTAAAACGAAGCGTCTATGTTAGTCGGCACAACGTGTACACAGTTATCCTACGCTTATATTGCAGCACATTTGATTTCATTGGCGCCGACAGAAGCGAACGAGCATGCCAGGCGAGCTTGCGATCGCTGGGAGACCGTGTAGGCCTAGCTCGCCGGCCGTCTATCCGAGGCCGAGGGCCCATGCCGATGCGTCCGCAGCTCGTAATTAAGCGCCTAAATTCATCAGCACAATCAATGCCTGAACATTTATGTTTTTCTTAAGTGAAAATACGGTTAGTTTTCTCGGTGCCGTTAGTAGCGATGAGTAAACACGCCAGTCAGGCGAGCCGCTTCGTATAGACGATTGCTGGCGCATCTGCGCTGACGGCGTCCGTTTACTATATCGCACGACGTTTTATAACATGCACTCTTTTGTGGCCACTTTATTCTATAAGTTATTTAGTATCAGAAACAAATTGCAGCTTACTTATGTGCCGCCGTCAGCGGCAAAAGAAGCCTTCGTTTCGACCAGGGAGAAAAAAAAACAGACATGATCGGAGCGGCGAGGCGCTCATTGCCGGCTCCGTCCCGTCGGGTCTACGACGTGGCCGTGACGTTCGCGCTACCGGCGCTGTCATTGGCTGCGGCCGTCCGACCGACGCGGCAGTCGCACGACAATATTCAGCCGGTCGGTCGCATGCGCGGCGTGCGATCCGAAGCCGCATGCGGCGGATTCTGTTGGGAAACCGTTGAGTGCGGCAGCCGATGCGAATGGTCGTACGACCGATCGCACGGAAAATCGCACCATGTGTCTGATAAACAGAAACACGTGCTGATAAACAGAAACACGCCATACCTTGCACGTGAAAGCACACAATAAACGTAAGACCATCTGTTTATTCACAGATTGCGTAAAAAGAAAATTAAGAAGAGAAAAGGAATCGATGTTTGCCACTTCACAAGTGGAAAACGCGAACCGCTGGGAAAGCTGAGAGCACTCGACTGCGACATGAAGTAAAGAAAAGAAAGAAGATGAAGCCGGGCAACCTAATTACGACGACTCTCGCAGGGCGCCCATAATTCTTGATCCTCTCGAAGGTTTGTGCCTGCGAAAAGTACACAGAGCAATGTGGACGGGCGGATAAAGGGCGACAGCTAGCGGTACTGCACCATCCAAGCAGGAGGACAGCGCCCTATGCAGCAGCTACACGGCAACAGCCATACAAGCAAGCAACGCCATGGAGGCGCTTTCAACCATGCAATGAAACGCATGCTCGCACATCTAGTCGTTTCCTCGGATCTCAAATGAAATTGTCCGGCTCACTGGGCCGAACAGGGCGCTTCATCCCCACGGACTCGCGCGCTGTCATGCGTCAAACTGTGAAGCCCCGCTTGGTTCTCTAACACCAGCGCCCTGTCTGCAGACGATAGACGTTCACGTAGGGACACTCGGGACGTGGTCGCCGCTTACAGTGTTCGGAAGGTATCCTGTAGAAAGGTGTACATATTCACCTGAAAGTATAAGAGCCATGTTTTTACCTTAAATGTCGGCAAGAGCCATTCTTGTTTTGATGCTCTAATTATTTGGTTTTCCTCCGTGTGATAAGATGACGTCGATTTCTGTATTGTTTGCGCCATCAGTTTATACACATAGAACGTCTTCTCTGCAAGTGAAAACGCATGTAGAACGGTGGTGGCGCTTAAGTTACCCTTAAGTAAATCTCGCAAGCCTTACCACGATCGACCTTAGACCTTCTAATCTCAAGGAAGTACTGAAAACATCAAAGCCAGAATGGCTATCACCATTATTTAGGTTGGCAGCATCGCTGTCACCGTTAACTGTGAGAACACGCATATGGTGGTTGTGGTGTATCGTATTGTACCTGCACGCGATCGAGGCCGGCACTGGGTCTAGCGGCCTGTGAGTCTCACGCAGCGTCACTGAAGTACTTACTGCAGGTCCGGCAAGCCAGTGTCTCTTGGGAATGCAAGGAGAGGCGAAACTTTCTTATGGGCTATAAAAATCTTACATACATAAGCTGTTGCAGGATCACATGTGCAAGAGATCTTTTTATGCAGTGGCGTCTCAAGAAGAGTGTCTCTTTCACCGCGGCAAGTTCGGCACGCCCGCAGAAAATGTTCGATGTCCCCATGTGTCCTTCATTGAAGTATAGAGTGCATAAACGGTACGTTCTGTCTTAAATAACGATGCTGGGGTTAAGCAGGCCTTGTGTCAAATTCTCAAAGCTTTTCACCCGTAAGGGTGGTTTGTCATTGACCACCATCCTTCACGAATTATATTGTGCACCATCACAATTATTGCTTAGAATTTTCTCTCACGTGCAATTTTGGCGTAAGAGCTTTGTTTTTATTTTATTTTTATGAATAGGAGCTTCCGTCCTTGTCAGACGCAGTAGTAAGGCCTCCTGTTGACGAAGCCACCTGTTTACGTTGTGCGCATGTGGTACCCCTATCTATATATGGCTATAAGGATAATGGAGTTGAAAGATGTAATGGCTGGCAGAACTCAAGCAGTTAACAAATACAAACGGGAGAATTCAACGTAGGAACATCCTGCAGTCGGCGCAACAGCAAGCCAGTGGTGCGCGGAAGAACCTACTGATAAATCGGTGTGGGCCCGAAGAGGGATCACTGCAAGAAATGCAGGTGCTTATCGCAGAGGGACATGACCTCTTAGCCATGATCTTGCGATCATGGCTAAGATCATGGCTAAGATCATGGTTAAGATCATGGCTAAGATCATGGCTTGCCAATGGCCACGTCAGTTTGTTAAGCAGGACCGGCTTGCGCGAGCACCAAGGGCAAGTCAACCAGAGCAAAAAACATCGCTTCTTGATCTCGACGACGCACTAAGAACAGACAGCCACTCCCGACCTCATACGACGTCTAGACGAAGTCGAATAATAGGGAAGACAAAGTCAATTGAGCACGGAGGCGCAATTGAGTTTCCCACTAAAGTAGAAGCGCGCGCGACTACAGAAAGTCAAGGCGAGAAGGGAGGGCTCCGCATTAGCTGGCGGAAAGGGAGGGAATTACTTCACCTTGTTCCAGATACTGTCTTGAATGTACGTCTCTTGTGCTGTAAGCTCTCTGTTGGTGTCTTTTTTCACTGTCACTCAATTCTCTTTCCGAGGGTACACGGAACGTGATGTTCCCGAAATCAGGGCGAACGTGCTGCTGAGCCGATAAAGCACTATCTCACGCCTCCTGCGAACTGGTGCATTACCATAGTTTCAGGAGTGTCTCGCTTTTATGGTGCCTCTGCACAGTCGTCTAAAAATACCCCAAGGTAACCTGTTCTTTTTTTTTTTTTGAAGCTGGGTTGGCGTTAAATTCTTTCCGATTTCACTTAAACCGATGTTTACAGCGTGATCTGTGAACGCTCGTGCCCCCCAGCTTGGGGTGGTAACCAATGAGGTGGTAACAATTAGGGGGTAGTGTGTTCATCAGCTATTTTCCTCATCGCAATGACCCTTCGTTTTTGTTTCGTTTTTATTGTCTCTTTTTCTTTTTTTTTAGGTCTTGATAATATTCTGCGCACAGAAGGGTCGCACTTTCATAGTTATAGCGTCCTCGTAAGAAAACGTTTCTTCTAAAATGCAACGAGATCACTGCATATATTTTATTTGAGATGACTTTCTTCCCCTCCGTGCCTGAATTTATGTGCCTTTGTGTGCCGTATTTTCTGACTTTTTCTGACTTAAGCGTATTTATATGTATTTTTTTGTGTGACACAGCATTATGATTGAGCGTTGGACATGTTTATGTGAGCTGGCTTTAGGCTTGAGTGCGATTTTGTGCAACTTTTTTATGTCTGTGGCTTTAATTATTTGCATATATGCGTGAGAAAGAGCAGACGGCTCCACTTAAGCGCACCAGCATATCTTGAACGTGACATATTTTTAAAAAATATGAACCTACCATGAAAACTCTAGCTTGTCAGAACACGACTTGTTAAAGCGCTATGGAATGTCTGCCCCTGACTAATCTTTTAATTAGTTAAGTAAAAAACGGCAAAAACTGGAACTACAACTCGAACGGCGCTTTGAGAGAGTGGAACGATCATTGACAAAGAGGTGCACAGTTGAACAGGGGCTCTATTTCTGAAGGCTTTTTTTTTTTAAGTAGAGCTACCTAGCACTCCCAGTGATCGGCTTAGCACATGCAGGCTTTAAAAGTGATTAAAAAAGTGAACTCTGCAAGTAATGTCACTGCGTAAAGTTAGAAGCGATTTCAATGTACTTTTTCTCGTCTTTGCTTGCAACACTTGAACCCTTTTGTACACTTTTATGAGATCAGAGAAGCGCAGTTGCCGGCGCCGCATGAAGGCGCCAACCTCCCCTTAAGACAGAGCTAATAAAAGACAATGGTTGCTGCGTCAGCGACTCGCCGGCGACCACACGAAGGCGAGCTGTCTGGCCACGTCGGGATCTAGGCGCAGAGAACGAAAAATGACCGGCCTGGCAATGCTGTCGAAATGGCGCGTCCAGCTGGTGCTTCCAGCGCCTCGAAACCTTCGCCAATACCATGGGCCAGTTTCTCTTTCGCACTGAGAGCCCGCTCACACTTGATACAAAATCATTTCTTATTCTTCAGTTCACGGCCTCTTGGTGTGGCAAAGCATCCATGTTCTCGGTATCATCTCTGACTTTAAATTAAAAAAGCGTTTTGCGATTGCTCTGGCGAAAGGCTTTCTTTTTTATTATTGCAGCTATCCGACCGCGTCCACGTCAAAGCGGACAGTGTATACAATTGGAAAGCTTTCTCTGATTTCAAAATCTATGTCTGTTTCTTCGTCGCTAAGCAGTATTGACGTGTAAGTGTAACTTTTTTGTCTTTTCGCAGTTGCAGCTGTTGCAGTATACGAGGCAGTGGTCTGAGCTTCGAAACAATTAGAAAACGGGTTGTGTGGCAGAGCAATATTCGCTACGTTAGCGTTCCTCCTTG
This sequence comes from Dermacentor albipictus, assembly GCF_038994185.2. Taxonomy (NCBI): domain Eukaryota; kingdom Metazoa; phylum Arthropoda; class Arachnida; order Ixodida; family Ixodidae; genus Dermacentor; species Dermacentor albipictus. The sequence continues at coordinate 125,427,421 of NC_091824.1, read as the reverse complement.
TTTACTGGCATCTTTTCTTTGAAACTTAAAACGTAAGGTGACAACAGATGGCTTCCCTACAATCCCTTCAGCGGAATCGTTGCGGCCTTGTAACGCCAAGCAATAGTCGAGGTGGTGTCTTTCGATCTAAAATTGCGTTTCATATAAGTGTCTACACTTACACCTCTCTCGATGTTTTTGACCCTGGTAATCTTTTTGGTGAGACCAAACCGGTCTTTACCTTGTGTCACTCTGATAGCGGTCGGGAGAGAAGTTACGAGCGTTGCCGAAAAGAAAGCGACACTGCTCTGTTCTTCTTGCGTGGTTTGATTTCCACAACTGTACCTTGGTTTCGCCAGTCGCTGCGGCTGGTGTACCCGCCGCCTTGGTGGCTCAGTAGTTATGACGTTCCGCTGCAGAGAACTTGTCAAGGTTCGGGTTCGACTACCGGCAGCGACCGCCTCATTACGTTGAGTGTGGAATGCAATAAAAAATAAAAGGTGCTGCTCTACCGTGCTTTCGGTGCAGGTTAAAGAACTCCGGGTGGTCAAAGTTATTTCGGGGTCCCCAAATACGGTGTACCTCGCAACGTGATTGTGATTTTGTCACCTGAACTTCCAAGTCGAATTTAAATGGTGGTTCTACCATGACGTTCGCGCACGTCGCCTCCTTCCTTCTCCTTTCTTTTTCTTCTTGGTTTTCCCTCTTCCAGTATAGGGTAGCAAACCAGCTGCAATCTAGTTCAACTCCCTGTCCTTCCTTCTCTCTCTCTCTCTCTCTCTCTCTCTCTCTCTCTGCATTACTGTCACTACAATTTATACTACACTTAGAATTATATATGGTACCTTTCCTGTACACTCAAGGTTCGAAGACAGTGCAATATAGTTACAAACGTTACGGTATATTTTGACTTCGCGGTGGCGACTGCCAAGGCGCAATTACGAATTTCGCCTACAGGCGTCATTGCGTGAACAAGCAATTGACTCGGAGATGTAGTAGGACACAGAGGTCTTGTAAGCCAATTGCCTTGAGACATAACTAACAAGCGCCATGATTTTTTTTCTGTTATTTGTTATTTACTGAGATATCTACTGACGCGGAACTGAAGATCGTGTAGCTAATTTACTCCCCTGTATAAAACCAGCTCATATTCTGGCTTTATAGAGGAAATTAGAGTTCAATATTCTTTAACGTAAATCTAAAAGCACCATTGTTTTCAAAACGGGCAGTAAGGTACAGATATAGAACACTTTTGCCCGCGTTGAAGATATAAATTGGTGAAGAACAAGAATATGATTTGCAAGTGTATACCAATCTTATCAACTGATACATCAGTGACAGTGAGGTTGTATGTAAAAGGGAGTTCCAACACCCGTTAGAAGACCTACAATACTGGTATGCCACTCTGGGAAATCAACCCAAGGCTGTGCAAACGCTTCACTGCGTCCGGTGCCGATCCTTCGTTATAGCTGTGAGCCTCTCCAACCATTTCAGTATATTCAAGCTAAGTACTTCTATAAGCTCCACTGACATGATTTCCCGTATTCTGCATCCTATCTCTACCAACGACGACGTCCGATATACGGTCGATTCGGGTCTTCGACGCGGGCTTGGTTGCTAGCTGTCCTCCAACTGGCATTCGATACCGGCCACACCCACCACACACTGCCACCACTGCACGAAAGTTGTTGTGTAACTGTCCTTAACAGCTTCAGCTAAATTGCACAGAGTAAAGCATTGTCAGTGGCAGTAAATTTTTATAGACCGAACATAAACAGCCCACCACTTAATGGGCTTAGGAATACTTATGTTGACAGATTGGTGGACCGCGTAGCAAAACCAAAGCTTCTTCGGGAGTTCCTACGCTTCCTCATTTTAAGACGTTCAGAAGCACCCGCGTGTCAGGAGTAGTATATCTGTACGAAACAAACTGCCTGGAAGAAGCTCTTGCCCCCCACCGCACTGAACATACGGCGCTGTACAACAAAGCTACCAGATAGTACAATCACAAAATGTGCGCACAAAGGTAGAATATACCATCGCGACAATTTGGACTTGTTGACGTGCCATATCCCACGCTGCGTGGTTGGCGCTCCGTCTACCCCATTTCTTATTCTTCTCCGCGCACTTGCGCTACCGACTTCTTCTTAGCGATGGTGGAACACGGAACAATGAAAAATGACCTAGAAAAGAAATGACCAATAGAAGCTCGAAAGAAAATCAAACCACTTAGTCACGATAACCAAGTTCAGTTCTAGCACGACATTCCGCCAACCACGCTGAGCCTTCCTTAGTAAAGTAAGTGCCGTCGCCTTCATCCGCTCGCTTGTGTGCTCCCTGTCACACACTTGGCTCTAAGCGTGAGCGCGTGTGCTCGGCACCCCGAGGCCAATTACAAGGCCTTATTTTCCCTGTGAACAGGCTTGGCTTGGCTTTGTGTGCGCCCTGTTCTGTCGTGTTCCTTCGTTTTATTTTTTGTTTCTTTATTATTATTGCTGCCGTTTCCCTTCTATTTTCTTCGCATTGTTTTGCTTGGTCAGTCTCTCAGTCCTTGGCACTAGCTGTCTCCCTGAAGGTGACTGGCACGCGACGTCGATGGCGCAAAACTTATTTCCGCACGCTAGTGCGTAAACAGTGGCTTACAAGCGTGCACTGCAAAAAAAAAAAAGAGGAAGGGCAGGAAAGGCACCCGAAAGAAAGGCTACCGAGCTGCGAGAACGTTCGGAGCAGTTTTCTTTCTCTTTTCTTGCGTTTAGCTCTTCTAACGTCACGTTTTCGCTTTTTGTAGTCACGCCTGGCATGCCGATCGCACTTTTCTTCTCTATTGTTCCCTTAATTATCCTTCTTCCGTTCGGGAAATGGAGAAATGGCCTTTGTTCACAGATTAGGCGACGGCTGGTTGTTCCAGCACCGAAACAAAAGTGAGTGTCGCGCCTCTCCAGCATTTGTCTTGTCTTTCCTCGTCGTATTATGTGATGTTCGCTCTCTGCCGAAAACCTAACGCACAATGCACTCTGCATGGGCGAATCGTATAAAGCACGGCAAAAATGCACCAGAACTATTCGGATAAAGGCGATTCGTAGAAAAGTTGCGTGGCCCCACATGCGAGAGCCGAGTGCCAATTCTTAGCCAATCCCGTAGAATGCCTATGTGCCACTGCGAGACAAGTGGTATATAGAAGCCTTAGATATGTTCAGATACGCGTCGTCTAACTCTCTGCGTGTGCCTCTCGCCCCCGTTATTTCTAAGACACCAATCATTGTGTTCGTCCTCGTGACCTCACTGGGTCAATGTCTTCCAGTGCGCGTCCACCTGAATGGGTGTTTACAAATCGGCGCAGCTTGTAAGCGGCGTATTGCCTAAGCATGAACATTGCGCGATATTTAGGTTGTGACCTGTACGGTGCGTAAACATAAACATTGCGGGAGATCACACGCTGCTTGGAATATAAATAAAGAAAACTGCGTGCTTAGCATTTATTTCGTTGCGTTTAGCAATATCTTCGCAATATCTTTGTTTCACATGGATTCCAGTATTTTCGTTTAATCTGAATATTTTTTCCCAATCTGCGTATTTCTAAGGGGCGTAGCTAACGGATTTATTTCTCTTTGTCTATTTACATTTTCATGATTGTCAGTCTAAGGCGCCTGAGAGGTGCCGGTGATGGAAGAAGTCGGCAAAAAGATAAGAGTGGATGTTCACCCGCCCCTAGGGTCACAGAACATTTATTTATTTATTTATTTATTTATTTATTTATTTATTTATTTATTTATTTATTTATTTATTTATTTGGTTGTTTATTTGTTTATTTATATTTATTTATTTATTTATTTATTTATTTATTTATTTATTTATTTATTTATTTATATTAATTTATTTTTATTTATTTATCTATTTATTCATTTTAACGTTGGTGGCAAGAGGTATCTCTGGTGCTTATCAATTCTTTCTTGTGCGTTTGCACACCGCTGCAATATTAGTCGAAGTACAACTCGTCGAGGAAAGCAGTACAGTTTGTTTTACAAAGCTTTTGCTTCGTCATCATATTATTTCTGCTCCTTTAATCGTAGTTCACGCAAAATGTTCACAGAACAGTTTCTTGGAGTAAAAGTATCGAAAACGTTCGTACGTTTATCAAGTAACCCAGCCTGTGCTGAGATCTTGCGATGATGACATGACGATAATTAATTTATTCTTAATATTTTGCTTACCCTCAACACATTTTTTTTTCCTTTCCCAGTGGTGGTATCTTTCGTCTAGTTTCTCTTTCAAACACGTGTTCTATTGTCACCAAGTTCCTCAAACGATTACGTCCACTGGGAGCGCCTTGAGGAAATGAACTCCGTCGTGGTCGCAACAGAGCAGCCGCAACATGAAACGATGGTATTGAAAGAAAGAAAGAAAGAAAGAAAGAAAGAAAGAAAGAAAGAAAGAAAGAAAGAAAGAAAGAAAGAAAGAAAGAAAGCTTAGCGCTTACAGTTGAAAGGAAACAGAACGAGAAATAATTGTATCGTAAATAACCTTCAATATCAAAGATGATGGTAATGTAAGTAATCATTGTGCAATTCTGGAAAGAATATTGATGCGGGGAACTCTTCGTTAGTTATTTCTTTCTGTTTTATTCATTTCCTTTCACTCTATGTTCAGAAGATGACCATCTTGTTAACCAAACACTGATTATGTATCTCACATTGACCCCAGCGCAACAAGAAGCTTCACTATGAGTTTCTTCCATATTAGGGGGCTTAGGTTGATCTGCCAGTTGAAATAAAAACTTCGGCAGCATGGTACACGCCAGTAACACGTAAAGGCGAAAGCCTGCTGCACGCTGGGGAATGCTCCGTCTCGCATCGTCGCGTTGCTGCTTTCGCAGTTCGGCTTCTTCGGCTCGTTTTCTACGCTTAGCTGCGGCTTCGCGCACTCGTATAGCGGTATCAGATTCGCGCCAACGATGTTTCTCTTCGACTTCGGGAACTCACCGGCGCGAACGCCGAGCCCACCAGTAGAGCTGACCACACAACAATCAGAAGAACAGAGTCTTAGAAACGAACTAAAAAGCTTCATGCATACAATGCAGAATCAAATGTTACAAATGCAACAAAAAATAGCCTTGCAAGACCAAAACTTCCGCAGTTACGTAAAAAACCAAAACACACAGAGAACCACTAATGACGCCAGAGACAGGCTCTTTAACGAGAGAAGATTCGGACCAGAAAGCCAAAGTAACAACAACAATAATACATCATGGCAGGACAAAACAACCTAGAAATATGGCAGTGGAACTGTAGGGGATACCGGCGAAAGCAGGGACTCCTACAGCAGTACATAAACACTAGAGACAAACCACCAGACATTATTATGTTACAAGAAACTAATACAACACCCACCCTAAAAGGATACACGTGCCAGGAGAGCGGACGCACCGCAACCCTCATTAGCAACAAGATAGTCACCATAGCACACAAAGGAATTGAGAACACGAAAATCGAACACATAATAACCGAGATAATACCCAAAAAGAAGCACAAAGCTAAAAGCACATTTATAGTCAATCTATACAGTCCCCCTAGGCAGAAAGACGGCGACTTCGGCAAACTCTTTGCAGAAGCAAACGTGCTAGCCAAGTCAAACACCCTAATAATTGCGGGGGATTTCAATGCTAAAAGCCCGAGCTGGGGATACCAGAAATTCGAAAAGAAGGGGCAGCAAATATGCATTGCGGCAGAAAACACAGGCTGCAACCTCTTAACGGACGAAAATCAGCCAACGCGCCAGGGTAATAGCGTTAGCCCAGACACCTGCCCAGATCTAACATTTGTTAAAGGAGCAAAGCAGGCCGAGTGGGAGAACCTGCTGGAGAACCTAGGCAGCGATCATTATGTACTGAAAACCACAATCGAAGCGGAGAATGTAAAAAGAAAAATCGGCACAGCCCATATCACAGATTGGGACGCCTTCCGTAAGCACAGCGAACAACTAAAAAGGGAAATCACCTCGATAGAGGAATGGAGCCAACAGCTAAAACAGATACAATAACTCTACACACAGGAAATAGATAGAACAGAACAAACACCGGAGGTGGACCGGCGGCTACTCGGGCTATGGGAGGCAAGACGCGGGCTCACAAAACGCTGGAAAAGACAAAAGCTAAACAGGAAACTCAAGAAGAAGATAGCAGAGATCACAAAGAAGGCAGAAGAGTACGCAACACAGCTGGCCAGGCAAGGGTGGCAGCAGTTCTGCAGCTCGCTGCACGGCACGCTCAGCACAGCCAAGACGTGGCGCATACTAAAAGCCCTCATGAACCCAACCAAAACGAAAACAGAAAGCGGCAAAGCAATCCAGAAACTGGTCCACCAGCACAAAGGCTCCGACGAGGAACTATTGGAGGCAGTGCGTGTAAAATGTTACGGCAAAGACAATCCCAAAGGCTACGACGGGGAGTATCCGGGGACAGAGAACCCCCACATGGACAGACCGATTACAAGAGAGGAAGTTTACGCGGCAATTAGAGCGACAACCAAAAACACAGCCGCGGGCGCCGACAAGATCAGAAACTCCCTAATACGCAACCTCAGCGACGAGGCGATAGATCAGCTCACAGCATACCTCAACACACTGTGGGCAGAGGGCACGATACCGAAGGAATGGAAGCACGCTGTCGTGGTGATGATACCTAAACCCGGCAAAAAGCTTCAGATTGAAAACCTGAGGCCCATCTCCCTCACCTCGTGCCTCGGTAAACTCTACGAAAGGATAGTCACCAGAAGAATCCAACACCACCTGGAGGACAAGGAGCTATACCCGCACAGCATGTTTGGCTTCCGGGCGAACCTGTCAACACAGGACGTCCTGCTACAGATAAAAGAAGAAATCATAAACACCTCACCCAGAGCAGGCGAAAACGTTATCATGGCCCTAGATATCAAAGGGGCCTTCGACAACGTTAGCCACGAAGCCATCATGGAAGGACTGAACAACGCCAACTGCGGCAAGAGAATCCACGACTACGTGAGGGCCTTTCTGACCAAACGCACGGCAACGGTGGGATTGGGGGATCTGCGAAGCGACATCTTTACCACCCCACGCAAAGGCACGCCGCAGGGCTCCGTGATCTCACCAATACTCTTCAACATCGCAATGATCGGACTGGCTCGAAGACTCAGCAAGATTGATGGCATCCAGCATGCAATATATGCTGACGACATCACGGTCTGGGTCAATCGAGGCTCCCTGGGACAGAAGCAAGAAAAATTGCAGGAAGCGGCCGAGTGCGTGGCGGAATACGTCAGAGAAAGGGGCCTGGCGTGCTCTACCGAAAAATCAGAAATCCTGAGAGTGGGAAGAAACCCCACCAAGGAAGAACTAATAGTAAAGCTAGAGGGACAAAACATACCTGAAAGGAGCATGATACGCGTCCTAGGCATGTGGATTCAAGGAAGCAAGAAATGCAGCCACACAATCAGCTTACTACAAAAATCGACAGAACAAGTAAGCCGAATGATAACGAGGGTGTCTCAAAGAAGAAGCGGAATGAGAGAAGAAGACACAATCAAGCTGGTCAGAAGCCTAGTGGTCAGCAGAGTCACGTACTCGCTCCCGTACCACAACATGACCAAGCACGAAAAAGAACAGACGGAAACGCTACTAAGGAAAGCGTATAAGACGGCGCTACATCTGCCTAGAAACACGCCCAACGATAAACTGTTACAGATGGGCCTGAGCAACACCTTCGAAGAACTCGCGGAAGCGCAGCTCGTTGCACAGATCGCCAGGCTCCAGCAGACTGCCACCGGCCGCAAGCTCCTAAAAAGAATAGGGCATAACACAGACGGATTAGAGGATCGGGCTGCTAGCATCCCAGACAGCGTTCGCCAGACACTGGAGGTTAGCCCCCTACCGAGAAACATGGACCCAAATCTCCACGCCGCCAGAAGGCAGGCACGAGCAGATTTCGTGGAACGAAACCTAGCCGCACTAGAAAACACCGTATACACAGACGCGGCCGTATACCCATGGGACCGCAACACTAGAATGTTTAGAGTCGCGGCAGCAGTGGTAAACCACACGGGAGAACCAATTAGCTGCGCGACCCTGAGAAACTGCACTGTAACGGAGGGGGAGGAAGTCGCCGTAGCTCTAGCGGCGGCTGAAGGTTACCGCAGGAACAAATCTCTGATAATTCTAACGGACTCCAAAGCAACATGCAGGAACTACACACAAGGCAGAGTCAGTAAGGAAGCACTGAGAATCCTCCTCAAAACAGAGCCTCCTAACAAAAAGATAAAACATAGGATCTTCTGGATACCGGCACACACCGGTATAGAGGGCAACTCAAGGGTGGACCGACTAGTTCGCGAACTCACGCACCGAGCAGGGCAGTCGGAAACCCTAGAGGCCCCCTTAACGGTGGAGCCGACGTATGCAGAAATACTTAACCATTACAGAGGAAGGAGACTTAAATACCCCCCACCCCACACATCGCTCACACAACATGAGGCAGTAAGCTGGCGAAGACTGCAAGCAGGTACGTTCTTCAACCTGCACACATTACACAAAATGTTCCCTACCCAGTACAGGGATACATGTCCGTGGTGCGGAACAACCCCCACGTTATATCACATCACGTGGGAATGCAAGCGTAATTTCGCATTCCATAAAGTAAATAACCCAAGTGCGGAACAATGGGAGGGTCTGCTCACCAGCAGCGAGCTCGCAGCCCAACGGGCAATTGTGCAGCACGCCTGCGAGGCAGCAAGACTCAGCGGTGCCCTGGAATAGGGGCGCCGACCTTGTGAAGCGGCCAGGACTCAAAACATGAAGACACCGGCCCACCGCCAATCTCTCTGAGATATAGAGAATTAAAGTTTTTCCATTCCATTCTCTTCGACTTTACGTTGCGTCCTCTCAGCAGGGGATTGAAACGTATGCTGCTGTGTGTGTTGCATGGGTGATTCCGATGAACTTATGCACTGTTCGCTTCCCTTTGCTGAGCTCTTGTAGCCTCTGCATTGCGAGAGGGATGAGCCACTGCGTTTTCTTCCTTGCTTGCAGGGGTATGAGCCATTAAGATCACGTGATCTTTCTTCTTTTGTACACCTCGGGTAGACGCCGCGTTTCGGTAAGTTGCATGCGTGATTCCAATGAACGTATGCACTTTACGCTTCACTTTGCTGAATGCTTGTAACCTGTGCCTTACGAGAGGGATGAGCCATAGCGTTTTTTGTTTGCTTAGGGGCGTATGAACCATTGCTGAGGATGAAAGTTCTTGTACCATTTGACCGGACGGCGCGTTTTCTTTTCAAGGCCATCGGGGGTGTGAGCCACTTAAAGCTTTGGCCTTAACAGGCGCATGTAGGTGAGCACGAAGACGTGTTTGACTAGGTGAACTGAAAAATAAAGGACTGAGATAGACACATGAGGACGTCGCTTTTCGAACAAAAGCCTCAAGACGCTTGGATCAAGCATGTGAATAAAACAGGTGGAAAGACTCGGAGAACTATATATGAACGTCAGAATATTATTTACCTGAACTAATTGGTTCATAGCTAAGACTAGTATGAACAGCTGAACTGAAAGACAAGGGAGTGAGGAACCAATTGGCTCAGTTAAATACTGTCCTGACGTTCCTTTCTACTTCTACGAGCCTCTTCAGCTCTCTTGTTCACCTGCTTGATCAATGTGCCGCACGTACTAATTCTGTCGTTTGGCGAGCCGCACAGTGACCTGTAAGTATAAAAGCTGTGTCACGCTCGGTTGCTTCAAAACCCTGGCTTCACTGTCCGTTCCTGTCACCGGCATCGCCTCTTCAAATGAGAGACGCGAACAATGCAGACTATAGAAATGATGGAAGCAAGAGATGCTTTATAATGGAGCGTATGGGTGGGCGCCAGACACTCAGGGTCAGCGTGTCGACCAGGTACAAAGTGTGGTTACTTCAGCTTTAATTGTCGGAGCAAAGCTCAGGAAATATTTTTTTTTTTGCATAGCACATGTTACATTCATTATTGAATTTACATAGAAGTCGCACAGTTGAACGCGGGGCTGAAGGCAGGGACCCCTACGAGTGAAGACAACAAAGCAAATATATATTTCATTGAGTGTGGGAACAGCGAGTCAGCGAAAGCTAAACACTGGGTTTTTCTTTTTTTATATATTTAAATGGGATGCATTGCACATTACTGCTCGAAATGTGCCCCCTCGAATGTAGGCCCAAATCTCGGCGGCGCAACAGAAGTCAGTGCTTCACCGCATGAAAGCATAATTTTTAATAAGCTAGAAACTTAAGCCAGTTCGTGTAGCACAGTTCCGTTTTTGTTACCCCAGCGTTAGGACGAGGCGGGAAGCAAAAAAAAAAAGAAATCGTACTCATCACGCTGACTGGCAACCAAGTGAAATTATTGTTTATTGCTTTCACGTTTACACAACTATGTTTCTTGTCTATTGCAAATTTCTAGGTATCAAAAGAAATAACTCGCATGGTAAGCTCAATTTAAGCTCAATGTGTAATGTGTAATGTAAGCTCAATGTGCAATGTGCAATGTGTAATGTGTTATGTGTAACTCACATAGTAAGCTCAATGTGTGTCCTTTTCCTCGTCCCTATTCTAGGCGCCAGTCTTCTAAAACTAATCTAAACTAAACTAAATTTAAACTAAGCACGTTTTAGCACCTTAAAATGACCCCGTTGCGCCTATGAAGAGCATGATAAGTCTAGGGACATGGCACTGAAAAAAAAAAGAATGAGTGTATCATCAATGCCTCAGGACCGAAAACGTGCAGACATATGGTGCGGGTAGTACTTTGCCAATCACGGGCTTCTTACGCCTCGATTTATATTGTTTGCCCCGCATCTCCTCACTTCCCGTTAACTCCTTTCATTTGACCGTTCAAAGAAGGGCAAACTATTATATATGTTTTTAAATCTCCCATGAGTCATCGAACGAACATATCTTATCCAGAAATACGACAAAGATTAATCAGAGTATCGATGAAAAACCTCTAAAATTCGTCGAGAGGACGTGCGTTCGGCTCCCATCTGCGGCAAGCTGTCTCTTCGTTCACTTTCATTTGCTTGTTTATTATTTTTACATTACAATTAAATATAGCAATTACATTCCTTTAGAGCTTTACTACGGCTTCATTGTCTTTTTTGGTCATATTGTTACGTGTGGAAAGACACAGATGAAAGAGGCTATGTACAGGCTATTTACACTGGAGCCAGGCCGCCAGGCCGACACTCGCTCGCGCCAAGAGCACAGACCCACTACGTCGTCGTTCTCGCGGCGGCTCGTCCCTTGAGCATCGCACGATGATATCGCAATAATATGGTTTAAAAGGCCCGACAATGCAAAGGGATTCTGCAAATAAAAGCGACTAACTCCTTTAATTCGAAAATTGTTGGGAAACTCCTGCCGAACAGTGTGACCACGAAGAAATATTGCTTTAGAGTGCGGGGAGACGACCGTCGTGATCGCACGCCAAGAAGCAAATACAGCAAACCAAGAAGTGGCATGAGAGGGCTGCCGTAAATTAAGATACCTTGGTTGCGTTTTCCGAATGGAGGATATGTGGCGCAAACACGTAATAAAACTGATATCGCCACTCGCAGTCGATAGTCGAGATTCTATAGTCGTGCGCCTTTAAAGTGTCACATTTGAGTCAACTCGAAATGTCCTGCAAATGCTTATCACACTCTTAGCTTCCAAGTCCACCCTTATTGACTCTGAAATCAAATAGTATACACTACTATCCCTTTGCCTACACATTCTCAGTTCACTTTGTCCCCGTGAGTTAGGCTCCGAAAGCTGGATTGTCTCCACGCCGCTAGCCATACGACGTATAGGCGCCATCGGGCCTAGCGACGCTCACGATCTCAGCCACGCAGCGTAAAGTGTAAAGCCGGTTACGTTAACGATATATAGTTCTGTACTTGCACAACCAGATATTTATGGTCGCTGGAACTTTTCGACGCTGCCGGCATCGGTGTCGCGCAATAGGCCACCCTGCGCATGCGCAGCCTACGCAGAGAAAGCTGTCAAGGCAAACAAAAGTGAAATCGTGTAGGCAACAGACATCCCCAAACAGCTATTTCCAGCTTTCTTTATTTATCCCCGTTCTCATTTCCTTCTGCTTGCTTGTCTTTCTCGTCCCCAGGCCCTATATACAAGTTTCATTATCCCTGCCCTGAAGAACGGCAGCTTCCCTGTCAGACAGATCTTGCCGGCACAATGAAGGCTGGCATCGCGCTTTTTCGCCACGCTGCCCTGGTCGTGTGTGTGTTGTGCCGAATTCATGATCGGTTATTTAGCACTTCCCGTGGCGTGCAAATGGATGGCGATGCGATGGGCAAGTGGAGGCAGTGTCACTACCAGGCATCCCTGACATTGGCACGACTACCTTTATATATTGGCCAGACAGCCCGTGGGGGAAAAATAGAAAGGAAGATGATCACTTCTTCACTCTTTGAGATTCCGAACAATTCGAACGCGCTGGAAAGCTGTATTTCCCTGAATTGTTGGCACGGTGGAATTTAAAAGGTGCAGAATTCTTTTTCAAATGTTTAAGTTTCATTATGGTAACCCACTATGCTGTTAGTACACTTGCGCCTATTTTACCGGCAGTAATTACGTTCTAGCACAGCTGCCTCTGACAACATCAGCAGACTTTCAGCAACAGTCTACCAATGGTTAGATAGTGGCATGTAAAGGCTCTGTACGACAGAAAGCTGAGCTAGTTGGTAAAGATTCATTATGCAAAATAGAAGTGAGACGTGCATACAGGACACAAGAGTAGAGAAGTAGACAACACGGCATTCGGATAGTCGGCGCTCGTGTTGTCCACTTCTCTACTCTTGTGTCCTGTCTGCACGCCTCACTTCTATTTTGCATAATGAAAGGCTCCGTTGCGCCCACTTACCAGAAATAAACGTTCTAGAGGCAGCCAAGTACCATGTTGGGCAACATATATGCCTGTTAAAATACAATGATGGGTTACAGTGGTGCCAGGATTCAAACATGTTAGATAGAAAAAAAAACAGAAAGCCCGCTTACACATCCTGTGTGTAACCTTACGTACAGTACTTTCGGTTAAAATGTTTGTACGCAGTGGCCTTGTTTGCAAAAGCCGCATGTGTCGGTCGATACCGCTGGACACACATACACGGCAATCTTCCTAATAGTCCTCGGCGCAAGATACAGCCGATAATAAATAGGTCCCTGAACGCTGCTGCCAACTTACATCAATTTCATTGAGCCACTGCCTAATAAGCCTGTCACGAGATAACTACTGTTGCACCCACTGTGCCTTTTCGTCTCGTCGATAGTGTGGAAATATTTTCCATACTGAGCCAGTCGGTAACAACTTCGAACTTTCCTGTACGGCCCTGTCAAGTTGTAGTCATTCAGCCATGCATCTTAAACTGCAGAAGCTGACTATATATCAGAAGCTAACTACATATCAATACAGAAAATCGATAAGTTGCTCGAGTGCAAAGTACACCGACAAAGGTGTTACGATCCCAACGAAAGGCAGCCGCTGCAAATGACACGTGCGGTGCTGTCAATTAACGGCCAAGAAACGGGAATTACTAGAATGACAAGGAAATTGGAGGGTTGTAGATGGCTGTCCAGAGTTAGCCGGACGCGAGACTTCATTAATGAGGCGCCGTGATTATTCAGCGCCGCTCTTGCGCGCTGGAAAACTGTTCCCTGTCGCGGCAACGGTGCCACTAAAAGCCACGGTTCACTCTGCCGGCCACCATTAATGTGGTTTATTCCGCTGTATATGCTGTTCACCTGTGTGTGTGCGTGTGCGTGTGTGTGTGTGTGTGTGTGTGTGTGTGTGTGTGTGTGTGTGTGTGTGTGTGTGTGTGTGTGTGTGTGTGTGTGTGTGTGTGTGTGTGTGTGTGTGTGTGTGTGTGTGTGTGTGTGTGTGTGCGTGCGTGCGTGCGTGCGTGCGTGCGTGCGTGCGTGCGTGCGTGCGTTTGCAGCTTGGGAAACCGCTGAATGTCCCCCCAGTTGTTACATATATTAGCAAGTAACTGTGCTTTATAAAATGCTGTAAGCCTAATATATATCAAGAAACTATTATGTTTTAATTTATTGTTTTATAAATGGCAAAGAGACATGCGCCTCGCTGGCAACACAATCAAAATACCGTTCTATATAAGCCGGTTATCTGAGGCTTGGATTGTCTGCAGCACAAAAATTGCGTGGTGCTGGTGCTGGACAACCTTTTTGACAACACACATATTAGCAATTAAAGAAAGAGTAACCACTATGTGGATGTGTGCATGTGCACATCCACTATGCATGTGGATGTGTGGCGCGATGGCGCCAAACGCACCATTGATGCGTTTAGCGGCAACGTTCAGAGCTACCCTGCCACGGCGTATCTCGTCAGGTAGGCGCAGCTTTCACAAATGTGTCATGAATACGCAATCCCGTTTTATTTTATATTATCTTTTGAGCTGATTCGTGCAGCATGTACACACATTAAAGTACCGAACAGGACTGCCCCCCCCCCACCTCCTCCTTTAATGAAAGTAAGAAAGAAAAGCTGCAATGAAGGTAAGCCATGAAAGTTCTCAAGTCAACGCAACACATACCGAAATACGGAACGCTTTTTTCTGAGACGGTGTGGGAGAGCGTCGAAGTGAGATTATTCGCGAACCCGTCTCAAAACGGCATCAGCGCACTGATCTCATGCGCCGCGCCGGAAGCGCCCCAAAACATCGCTCAACTTCGAATTCCAGGTGGCAGAGGCTGGCGCTGTAAGAGACGGCCCTCTGGTTGGCAGATTCACCGCTGGCAGCTCGCGCTGGCTGCGCAGATTCGGCACTGCTCGAGTATTTACATAATGTTATCCACGCAACAACAAAAAAAAATAGAATACGCCTGGCTACGACGGTCAGTGTACGCCGAAATAGTACGACGCCGGCGTATTCCTCATTCCGCATAAATTTCGGAACCCCCCTGTGCTTCGTACCAGATCTTATTTTTTCCCTTTATCTCAGGCTTTTTCTCCTTTCCTTTTTTTTCGCTTTCTGCGTTCACGTCTGTTGGCTGGTGGAGGGATTCGGTCGGTCTTCTTAATGCGGCTCCGCGGTGGCGCCTGCACTACGGTACTGCGGTGAAGCCCGCTTGCTGGACGAACACCACAGCGGTACCGTGCTGGGATTTAGCGCCGCTCGAAGGGGGCCCGCAGCGACCGGGAGGTTCAGTGCTGGACAGTTGCCGCTATTTAAATCCGAAGAACTTTCGCTGAAGTCGTCTCGGGGGTTATGTTAACGCAGGGAGGAGCGAATAAATCCAGGCCTCAAGTGGGTGCGGGAAAAGGCGGGAAAAAATTGAAAGCAAATGAAAATACCATCGGTGCGATTTCAATTTAAGGCTCATGGAATAGGCAATGGAGACATACGGTGAAATCGTTGACATACATTGCAAGTTTCCTTCTTGGACGACGGAGCGCATTATTCATTTCGCTCCCTTTTTGCTTTTTTTTTACATGTAGAGAAATTTGTGGTGTTCATCTCGTAATGAGAAAAAGTAGAGCCGATTCTTAAGCCATCGGGGCTTGTGAAATGGAAGCCAGGGAGACGTCGCTTGATCGCCTCCATGGAGCTGTGTGGCTTATACCATGCCCGGTGGGTTTCAAGGTAATAATTTTGTCCGCGTCCCACAAAGGGAAAGGAAATCTTAATGCGCTGGAACAATCCCGAGAAAAACAAAGGCGTGTTCATGAGCGAATATGCGTGGTCCTGTAGTTGATTTCGCAAGATCACGATGGATGTGAATCTCAAGGGAATAGTGTTTTCCTTGCGCTTATTTTCTTTTTTTACACCGTCTGGTGCACAAAGGCTAGCAAAGTATGCCCGGTATTAGTATTCACGTTGCTTTCTTTTCATATCCTTATATTTTATTCGATTTCGTAGACACTTGCTGTCATGCGCTCGTCCCACCAAAAACGAAAGCGGAGCTGCGTACTGTTGCACAACATAGAGATAGAGACAGAGATGGATGGATGGATAACTATACTCATACCGGCACCAGGCTGGCGATGAAGAATAAACAGCTCAAGTATTCAAATCGTGACTCATCATTTCTCCCTGTACGCAACAGTGCCTCGGTGCATAGTGCCTGACTGAAGGCCGCAAGTGTAGGCGCCTCGAAAGAGAACTACAAGCAAGACACGCATATGCAACAAAGTTGCGACGCTGTCGGACGCGTCGGCCAGATCCTGATTGATAGCTAGGCTAAGAATGGTGTGTTTACAGGAAGGTCTCGCAAATGCGGTATTTTATTTTCCCGCTGCAGTGGCTGACGGAGACTGAATAGGGGTGCATAAGTAGAAAGATGATTTTATTTTTTCTGCGAAACAATTTTCGTAGCTGCGGTGCCATGTAACGAGTTTAAGCTTCAGATATCAGGAAGGTAGACGATGCCAGTAGGAATAGAGATATCTAATTTCCTTTCAACAAAAACGTACTCAGAACAAAGCTTCTTTGCTTTTTTTTATGATTTGCTATAGCATAGCGTGCTGCTGTTATTGATTACTTCGTTTCTCCTACGTTTCACTCACACCGCTAACTACGTCGTTGTGTATACTCATACGTCGAGTGGTACGGACATCGTCTCTCCGACAACGCGCCACTGAATCCATAATTACGCATGTTTATGAATATATCATCTCTTTGTGCAACAAGCAGACCACTCGCGTAAACTTTCTCACGGGCCATTTAGTAGGGCTTCTCCAATAATAAGTGTCACATCTAAATTTAGTGGTACTTTCCTCATCGCAAACGACATAAATATCCGCACCCGCCGAGATTCAAATAATTAAAACTGCTGAATAGTCTCGGCTGTGGCAGCGCACTCGCAAAGTCGTACTTCCACGCAATAGGGACCAAATTCACAAATATTTTCATTCGTGTGAACTGCTGGTCAGTGCCCAGCCGCTATCACAAATAATATCTTCGTTATGACAATTAGCCCCTGCTCTTATAGATCGCTCTAGTTTACACTAACAATATTATGAATAGGAGCTCGAGGATGCAGTTTACTGATTTTTTTAGTGATTTTTTAAAGCTGCTTTTCATTTGTCGCCCACCATGGCTAACAATATGTATGGTATATAGTGATTCCACGGCTCCTGTTCCTACGATCAAACCCCTCCATTGTAGCAACATCGTGAAAAATGTTTCACATTGATTGCGCGCCTTCGCCATTATTACGCTCAATAACTAGGGCCCGCATTCCAAATGATGGGGCCCGTGTTCTCAAAAGCTGTTGCACTAGAATTGTTCTTGAGAGCAAATTCCAACCTCTCCTGACGAAGGGCATACCATTAGCGAAGGCAACTGCTTACGAACGAAAAGCTTTGCGAATTCAGCCCAAGGTTCTTCGCTAGAGCTGCTATACTGAGGACCAGTGATAGCTAATCCGGTTGTTCCGCCTATTATTTCCGAAGGCGGTTGACCGATGACAAACAGCAGTTACCAATAAAATCCCTTGCGAATTCGGGGCTACATAACCTGTCATTACCAATCGATTTAGTATACCACGCGCTTTGTGAATCTATTACGTGAATTCACGAAGTGTTTCTTACTATATAACGCTTCCTAATTGGTCGCCCTTCCGGTGCCCACCACTTATCCTGTCTATTGCAGACGCGATAACGAAATGACCGCTACGACGATGTCCTTGGTTCCGGGGCATTGGTTCCGGGGCAGAATTCACAAAAATAATTCCTGCTCTAGGATGGTTCGTAAGTATGCAGTTGACACCGCCCACTGGTAATAATGAACATAACGCTGACAAAGGCGGCCGACCCGTCATGACACGTGGTCCTCACGGAAAAAAAAACGGCGTTGTTCGTTTGGCCCTCTATTTGTTATATCGCGGACCACGTATCCGACGTAAAGGAACTGAACTGGTTCTCTCTTTTAGTGCCGAATTTCCAAACCTGTCCGTTCTGAAGTAGTGTTTGCCATTGCATGCCCGCTTTCACTGGTATTGTGTTCCCATCACCATTCGCAGGCATCTGGTCATTTCAACAGTTCTAGCACAAGAATTCTTTTGTTCAATTCCTATTAGCAATAACTCTTTGAATCTGTGCAAAACTACTTGCATCATACAGAACACGCGCGTATTGGCATGTTCTGCGTAGCCAAAAAAAAAGAAGAAGAGACATTTGCTGATAATCGCCTTGTGGGCCAGTGCCTTACTATTATTTTTCTTTCTAAAACTAACGGTGAGCACACGCTTTTATGGTTAGTCTGTCACAGCTGGTAAGTGTTAGTAGTGCGTGGGCAGATTTATTTTGGGCCCTTTGCAGCGAAGTAGAAGATGAAAGCGAAGAAGAACCTCACAAAGGCTCCCACCATCGCAAGAATCTACGTCTGATGGGCCAGTATATCCCAAGGGTCTACACCTACGTCTGCGCCAATCATGGATGCCTCCTTCGTGGCCTTCGAGGAAAAGGCGGCGTCACGACGCGAGCACCGCAACCAAAGTGACAACCGTACCTCGCCGACTAGTGTCACGAGCTCCTCAGACGAAGACTTCATAGAGCGGCCGCCTTCACGGGCAGGTTGGTACGACGATTGCGAAGAAGTGCAATTCAGTGAGCGGTACGAGGCACAGCCTTTCTACGAATTCCACAACAACAACAACAACAACAACAATGTCGACAGCGGCTTCCCGTCTTCGCGAAAGCGCAGCCGCTCTTCAAGGCGTCGAGTTTGGGACGAGAGCAGGGCAGGAGCGCCGAAGTTCAAATGCAGGAGAGCACGTAGCCTGAATCCAAGCACTTATCACGCTCGTGAGAGAAAGCACAAGAGAGTTGCTGCTGGCTGGGCCGAAGTGTTTTCCGCCATCTCCGAAGAGCACTGGAGGGACGAGGACCTAGAGCGAGCGTACTCTTCTTCGACCGGACCGAGCACTCTCGACGCGTCTACAAGGACGCAGGAAACCTGCGGCGTCGCAGGGGGCTCGGCGTCGACCTCGAAGAACAGAACGCCTGCAGCTGCCGTGGCGTCCACCTCGAGCGAAAGACTCGGCCTTCATGTTCCAGAGACAGCAAGCGAGCGCGGCTTCTTTCCGGGGGCCTCCTCGAAGGCGATGCTGGAAGAGCAGTCAGGGGAAATCGGCGTGCAAGCTACTTCATCCGAAACGCTCGTGTGCGGAGCGGAGCGCAATTCACGTGACGAGGTTCCAGAAAACGAAGAGAGCATAGATTCTACGAAGACCTCCGGCGGACTTGTTCTCCTACGTATGTTTCTACCGGCGCTCCGTGCTGGCCTCGAGAAATTCTCGGTCCAGAACTTACGCGCAAGGTTATTCGGCGATCCTCTGCCGGTTGAGAGCAGCGCAATGGCCGAAAACGAACTTACCGCGTCACCTTACGTCGAAGCGCCTGCGCACGCCGTTGCTCCCGTTTCAGGCAAGATGGTCAGCGTGGAACGTCACCTGTATCCTGCTCCATACGAGAAGCTCGTCGAACATGGGGAGTCGGTGCACCCCAACCGCAACTACGTTCTCATTCTCACCGTGTGCCTACTCGTCGCGGTGTTTGTCGTAGCGAGCACGTTTTTTGTGAGCGCCAGTTCTCGCTTCGGCCTGTCACCTGACCAGTTGCCCAAAAGAGCCGCCAACGTCGAGTTCGGTGCGAACGCGACCAACCTCGGCAGCAAGCGGCGTCCGATGCCGGCAGCAAATAAGGCGGCTGTCGGGAATAGATCACGGACAACCATCACGCTGTCATCGGCATCCCTAAAGAAGCACTCAACATCCGCTATTGCGGAAGAAGAGCGGGTTCGAAACACAAGAATGTCCAATGATATCAGTGTCACCAGTAGCGTGGACCCCCCGACACAACTAACGAACTTGTCGTCGGTCTTCGGTGACAAAGCGGGAACCGATCATCTTAGCTCCACAAGCGATGACGCCGCAGGAGAGAGCGCGACGCTCTTTACGTCGTCTGTCAGTCAATCGCTCCTTGTTCGTGACGAGGAAACATTTGTTGTGTACGACAAAAATGACACAAAGCTCGCCGACGATGTATTCTAGTCAAGGCATACTCCTTGTTTTACAGCCCGTCCCGATAAGCTTGGGCAGATAATTATTGTTCTTACCATTATCATCTCGCAAGAAATATAATCACGTAAAATAAAATGGGTGATGTAATGTGAATATATTTACGATAAATGATCCGTAGAATGTATATATGCAAATCTTCGAATCATGCAATCAGAGAATCTCAGAAAAAGAAACTAATTGATATTGGCGAAAGTTATTGTTCCGTTAGCAAAAGCAACAATGTCCGCTATTTCTGAAACAATGGAAGATGCAGATAGCAGTGGACATCGGCATGTAATAACTTTCGTAAACTATTACGCACAATAACCTATAGCCAGCCTCGTAAAACAGTATTAAACGTTGGATACTCATGACTGTCCCGCTACAACAACTCCAATGTTTTGGACTTCTACATCGTTTTATGACCACCTTTACGCGTGTTGCTTAGTTTATTGTATGGCGAACGTTACACCACTGCACGCATCACTGTCACCCTTTCTTTTTTTCTTTTCTGATACTACTTTAGCGATCATTTGTTAATTCCGTGGTACTCCGATCACGTTTATTTTCAGTGACGCAAGCCGCACGTAATATTCGCAATTTATAGTACGGTCTGCAGATTCACCTCTCGTATTTTTTTTTTAAATCCTATTTTTGAGCATCCTGTGGCACTGTACTCATGTTCTTTGTCACTATTCGTGCAATTCCGTCTTTGTAATGGATCGAAAATAAGAATTATGGTGGCAGCTAAAGTTGGAAATGAAGCATAAAAGGGAAGCAGAAATGAAGGAAAATGGAGGACCGCCATCTTAGTTTTGCGCACAGCAGTACGCCAAAGTGCTGGGCAACACACTTCTGCGCATATCGAGCATATTAGGCGAGCATTGACGACATCCTGGTCATCATGTTCGAGGACCAGTACGATGAGAACCTGCGTCTCTTGGCGTCTTGCGTGGTGGTTATGCCTTTTAATGACGTACTTCTGTCGCAGACGCCAGCAGGAGCGCTCTGATCACGTATTGAAGCAAATACTCCTCGGCAGGTAATATCCTGCGTATACAGGGTGTCCCAACTATCATGCACCAAGATTTTTTTTTACATATGCAAATGTCACGCAGCTCGACAGAACCAAGGCAATGTTCTTTGCCGTCGCTTGGAGATACTCAGATATTTTTTTGCATTGTTCCTAATTACATAATTAGTCCTAATTAATTAACCAACTTCTCAGATATTATAGTTAGATGAAATGTGTCAATGATAATATTGTAGAGCAACACGAAAAACTGCCGATAGAGTTTTCTGCAGCTCAATACGTGCTACATAAAAGTTTTTCCGAGAGTGAAAGAAGCCCATGAGTACACGCAAAGTGCCTGGAGTGGCCAGCCGCGTGGCAATTTTGCATGTACTGGAACTTATGACTTGTACCAACTATGGGTGATCGGCCAACAATCTGGCAGATAACATAAAACAATTACAACAGATAAAACTCTAGCATTGATGCTGCCGCTGGTTTAGTTCCACAGAAGAACGTCCGCGTCTGATTAGGTGGCTCTTGAAAGACTGCTTCACCTACGGCAGCAACCTCAGCAGCCGTCGACGTTGCCTCATGGGTAATTTTGAAGCGTCGACGAATAGAAGAGACTGGAATGAGGACAACAGCAGCGGATGTTACTGGGCACATCAACGAGTCAGTGAAGACATGTACTCAAGAGGTATGTATGCTACAGTTCAGGTGTGGTTGCTTCAGTTCACATGGTGGCATTCGTGATTTCATGTTAGGTATAGAACTCACACCAGGAATCTTAAGAGTCACCACGCCGACGTGTTTCAAACGCAAGCTACTAACTTTCAACTGACGAGCATTAACAGAACAGAAAGGGTGAAGATAGTGGCCAGCCATCGCGGAAGGTTCATTTGATCACCCTGTTTACATTTTATGTACGTCGCTCTTTTCACAAGGAAAATATTTAGTTAGTCCTTGTAAAACCACAGACGTGGATCATGTTTTCCCAGTCTCTAACAAGGTGCGAATAGCGGACTTGCTGCTTGTGAAAA
This sequence comes from Dermacentor albipictus, assembly GCF_038994185.2. Lineage (NCBI taxonomy): Eukaryota > Metazoa > Arthropoda > Arachnida > Ixodida > Ixodidae > Dermacentor > Dermacentor albipictus. Next base: position 125,405,310 of record NC_091824.1, on the reverse strand, counting down.
AAACAGTACTTCTTTGAAAACGTACCGCGAGAAAAAATAAAGAACAATGTAAACATCACCTGACCACCGCGGAAGGAAAACACGAAATTATGAACTGCAAAATAAAAACAAGAAAACCGAAGAGTATGTATAATCCCAGACGATGAAGAAGGGTGCCCACGATGACTTCAGTGAAATTCTTATGCCTACATTATTTCTCTTTCTTCTTTTTCGTGTCATTTTAAGTAGAAGCACACATGGTCAATATTTGAGCTGCTCTCCTTTCGCGCTCGGCCGGTTCTCGCAAATGACGTTTACACCGAAAGAAATTGGATGTCGTAGCTTTGCCGCCACGCTGGCCACCGGGGTGCTGCTGAAACTTAATTAAAACTGAAATGTTTACCTTTATCACTTTCCCCTTTTTTTTTCATTTCTCCACACGCGCACTTGGAGACAGGTACAAAAATATAGTAAGTACCAAGAAATCGTCAGCGATGGTTATACTTGGAAATGACGGTAGATTGAAAGATCCTTCTTGCTCATTCGGTAAGTATACTCTCCATCCTGATAATTCCGAGCAGCGCGGTAGACCCCTCCAACGCGGTGTGCCCCAAGTTATCATTGGGCGCGGCAAGATGTGCCCCGGATGTAATTTCCTTTTTCGCATAGAGTCACCAAGACAGCCACTGTTGAAGAACAACTTGAGTGAGACACTTCGACTGAAGCACGGAGAACTTTGTCGTTTTAAAGCTCATTATTGGGGCTTATAGAGTACTTTCTTTTTACTAATATGAGGGGGGGGGGGGGGCGTAATTGTAAAGTGCGATGCATTCTTAGAAACATCACCTAATTAAGATTTGGCTACAGCTAAGAGCAATATATATATATATATATATATGAATCCCGGCCACGGCGGCCGCATATCGATGGGGGCGAAATGCGAAAACACCCGTGTGCTTAGATTTAGGTGCACGTTAAAGAACCCCAGGTAGTCAAAATTTCCGGAGTCCTCCACTACGGCGTGCCTCATAATCAGAAAGTGGTTTTGGCACGTAAAACCCCATAATTTAATATATATATATATATATATATATATATACGCACAAAACCCTGGTGAAGAAGACACCGAGAACTGCCGTTTATTCCACGCGTCAAGGCGTGCAATTGTCGCATTGAAGATGTGTAGGTAGCGCTTGTAATTTTCTGCACGAAATTTCGTAAAGAATAGAGGCGGCGGTCGCCGTCACACTTGTGGGCGTTGTACAGGTGGCTACATAAGCAGATTCGTCATAGGTCTGACACATCCCGCCTCTCGGAGTTCGTGGTCAGAGACCAACCGACCACCCACTATGATTGAAGGATCGGATCGTCACAGAGAAACTAACGCTTAGACGTTTCCAAGAATGTTCTCTTCTGAAGCGCGATTCGGAAGGCACGTGTGCGCGCTTTGATAAACCGAAAGGCATTCGGGGTGCTGTTAAATTGCCCGAGGCTATTGGAAACGTTCGCCCGCACGGAGAACGGGGAAGCGTATATGCTCCGAGTCTGCTGTCTATATCCCACCTTCGCCACTTTTTACCGCCACAAAATGCAGCGAAGACAAAGAAAATAATGTAAGGCAATGCTGAGGAGATGAAAGCGCGATGCAAGACTTCGCGCGCACCGTAATAGCAAGCACAAATCACGCAAATCGAAAAAAAGAACGGGTGTTCACGAAAAAAATTATAAAGTCTGGAGTGTGCGGTAACAAAATGAAAGCGACTCAAACGAGTAATGAAAACTCCGAGCGGACAAAATAAGAACGTTAAATAAAATTACTGGAAGGCCACCACCCAAAAGCGACCGACTTGTGCGAGCGGAAACTCCAGTCGAAGAAATCGTGGCGGCGTGGTAAGAATCAAGGGTGCAGCCAGGGGAAAAACAGTTTCACGGAGACTTCACCGTTTGATGAGGTCCAACTGGTAGCGGGTTGGCTTGGAAGAAAAGAAGGCACAGATTTTTTACACTTCTGGTGCGTTCTTTAGAACCAGAAAAAAAAAAATTCTACAGTCACTCCCAACGACTTTCGCTATGCTCAGGATTGCTCTTCGGAACACTGAAATGCAGCGACTTCCTTTCCTACCACGCGTCGGTGGAGTGGTGTGAAATTTCTTTTCGTGTGTTCCGTTTTCTTGCCTTCCGATATTATGTTTATCTTTTACGTGATGCGAGAGCAGATAATGCTTTGTATGCTTCCTCGACGTTCACGTTGCTTTCTCCGCTAATCACGACCGATGTGAAGAAGCTGTCGATAAAGCCAAATAAAGCGCAGCTGAAATTAGTTATTATGCCTATTTGAAGCGTAGAAAAAAATAATGTAAGAGGATATTAAAGCGGACGAAGAGATAACTCGTAGCGGGTGGGATCCAAACCCTCGCCAAGACTCTTGACGCCATGAGTGAACGAAAGTAAGGCAAACCGGGGATCTCCACTTTGGTTAATCACGACCATTTAAAGCCTGCAGACAATGGGGTGAAGGAATACGTAGGGGAAATTAGCATTGGTATAAATTATGGTTTAAAAAGGCATTGCATTGGTTTAATTGGTTTAAAAAAAAAGGAAAATGACAGGGGCCCAAAAGATAGATTTCCGCCTGTCGAATTTGAACCCACAACCACCACATTACGCGCAATGCACCGCTTGAGGGCGCCCGGTTTATTTCGGCGGCAAGTTATCTTCTCGCCCACTTTCATTTCCCTCTTCCTCATAACTGCTGCATATTATTTAAACTTAAAAATTAGTTTCCCCTGTGCTCTCTTCGACATTATTGTCTATTTCATCGTATGGTTGTGACCAACGAAACTTTCGAGCCCTTTACTCCTCTCGCTAATTTCTCAGCCAGTGTGCTTCACGCTGGCGTCCAAAATGCGCCCCTGGACGAAGCTCCGCCTTGTTAATACGGTTTGAGTCTGAGCTGGTTATTACTTGTAGACTAGTTTTTCAAGCATAACTTCATATGTACCAGATGGACATGGGGACAGTGATGTGATTGTCCCCTTTTCTGTCGTCCTTGTCTGAAATTACGCTGGCGAGAATTTTTCTTTTCTCAGTTTTAATCGGGCGTAATCATTCCACCAGCGTCTGCGCAGTTCCGGTTCAGGAATTCCGAGTAGAGGTAGGAAAGGGGGAGGGGGGGGGGGAGCGTCTATTGCCTCGCGCAAGAATTTCCTCGTGAATTAGAGACTTCGAGTGACCCGAAACTATTGATGGCCATACCTTGAGGCTACGCCTATCCACACAGCCTGAGCCTGTCTCTCTCGCGCACCAACTTCGTTTCGCGCGCTGGCTGATGGAAAGCTCTCACCGACTCTACATTCCAGCTATTTTCTTTTGTCTGTTTCCTTGCTTACTCTTCCAACTGCACTGCGAGAAAGAAGAAAAAAAGAATTGGATACCGTGGGCAGGTTCGGCTATCTGCAGCGGCAGGGCTCTTGAACGTAGTTCCTTGCATACAATTGATTGTCTAGCCGGAAATCGAGTACGCGCCCACCGATATGCTTGCCACAGCCTATCCTTATACCCCCGACTGCCAGAACCATTCTTTCTTTTCCGTGTTTAGACGGCCAGCCGAGCGACAGAAAGAAAGAGTTACCGCTTTCCCGCTCCTCTAGCCGTGCCTATACTCGACGCTATCCAGCCGGAACTCCGTTCCTCGCCCAACTCCTGGCCTGGTACTCGATAGCAGACATTCCTATCGGGCCGACAACGGCCCGAATGTCGCAGGCGATGATTTGCATTATATATTTTCTTTTTCTCACTATCGTCCCGTCTTCACTCACATAGCTTACTCTGCTTCGTTTTCTCGTCTATACCTTCAGTCGTCAATAGGCGCTCTATTTCTCTTTTTTTTCAGAGCAGAAGCGGTGAGATGCTTGGAATGTACCCTCTGCCGAAATTTGCTTCAACTTTTCCCATCCTTGCGTTTCAGTCAAAAAGGGCTCTGTCCAGAGTTCGCTCCTTTGGAAGCGTAAGCGAACTGAAGGAGCCGACCTTCAGACGGCAGCGCCCTGGCTTCCCTTCAGTCACTTGGAATTTAGCGCAGAGTAACACTTGCCTTGGCCGATGTCTTGTTCTGAGAAAGCCAGGTGGTTCAGACAACTGGAAGATATGATAATCATGCATAGTGACACGTTTTTGAAACCTTTGCCATTATGAGTGCGATAATTTGACCCTAGAGAGCACTGGTGATGTCTGCTTATTTATTTATTTATTCATTATTTATTTACAAATACTGCTGTCTCAGATATGAGACATAGCAGGAGTGGGTAAGTACATCAACACAACATACAATCAACATGCCACATGTAAACTAACTTCGTCTACATAACTCTCGTGTGGCAATTCTCGGAGATGAGTATGTAGGTTGTTCCGCAATTCAATGGTAAATGGCAAGAAAGAAAATTTGAAGCTATCTAAGTGAGATCGAAAGGGAACAATATTCAAGGGATTGGCTCTTCGCGGTAGGCAAGCAAGAGGGAGGCAAGCAAGAAGACGGGATGATGTGCTCGTCATCCTAGTCTTCCATCGAAGCTGCTTCAGAAAGTTGCGCAGCCCTTTTTCGCACCGTATAGTGGGCGGCAATGTGCTCAATGTCAATCAGCGACGCAACCTGCGTTGGTAGAGAGGTATTTATTATGACAGAAAAGCTGAGAGGTCGGCCTGAATCAATGTTCTGACCTGCTACTCGGCGATGGGGAAAGGGGAAGGGTGTGGAAAAAATAGAGAAGACGTTGATTATGAATATGAAGATGGTGGCGAGAATCGTGCACGGTCCAAGACTCTTCAAGGTATCTTGTCCAGTCCGCTCTCACACCCAAAAATAACAACCTGTGTTGGAGTTTCAAATTTTTCTTCGAAACGCAATTATCAGTGATTATCACTAAAAGGTGCCTTGCGTACGCCTAACACGAATAGACAACACCTTCTTTGTGCGTTTTCGCTTGTTTGTTTTTTGTTTGTTCGTTTGTTTGTTTGTTTGTTTGTTTGTTCGTTTGTTCATTTGTTTCTTTGTTTCTTTGTTTGTTTCTTTGTTTGTTTGTTTGTTTGTTTGTTTGTTTGTTTGTTTGTTTGTTTGTTTGTTTGTTTGTTTGTTTGTTTGTTTGTTTGTTTGTTTGTTTGTTTGTTTGTTTGTTTGTTTGTTTGTTTGTTTGTTTGTTTGTTTGTTTGTAAGTAATTAAGTAATCCATAATTTTTGTTTCCCACTCCTTGTTTTACTGGCTCCATGTTACAGGTCTGTAGGCGACTGTACGGCTGCAGCATTAAATATCAACGCCACTTATGTGGGAGCCCCGAAGACGCCAGGGCGTCAGTGATGAATCATCACTAAGAACAGCCGGCAAATAGACCCCTATAGTACTTCCGAAGGGTCTGAGAACTCGCCTAAGCAGCTTCGCTGTCTTGGATGCATAAGTTTTTCAGACTAGCACAGACCTTCGAATATTTTTTTTTTCATACGGTTCATTTCGAACATGTCCAACAGCTTGTCTGCTAAGTTTCATGTGTACTGCATAATCTGGATCCTTGTCAGCGCCCTGTCACTGACTACCACCTAAAATCGCATGTAAAACCTTGAACACAATGGTTTCAGTTTCCACTTCAGCACAATAGAAACGGAACCACAATCGACTCTGTGGTGCCACTGCCTCGGCCGCGTACATCCCGAAGGTATACGTTGTCAGCCAGTTGGCTGATGAAGTATGTTACTCGTGAAAGGTCGTCGAAAACGAAACCGGAAGGGGAAGCGCTGGGTGTGATATAAGACCAGGGCGTTTTGAGGCAGACGACAATAGGCACGGAAAAGAGCTAGAAAAAAAAGGAAACAATGAATAGAGATGAAATAGGGGATTGAAAGGGTCAGTTCAGAGGGAGAGCTTATGCAGATAAGCGTGACAGCACGCACCACGAGGGTCAACAAATTGCGGCCAACAACGAGAGTCCTCCTGTTTGCATAAAGGCGTGTCGCGTGTTGGACGGGGCTCTGTTGAACCACTCCTGGGGCTTGCCTCCTCCCCATCGCACCCGCGGGAACTGTAATAGAGTAGCCTGAGAGTGTCCGACCACGTCTCGACCCGGCGTGTGTGCTCCTCATTGATGTCCCTCCAAGAAAGCCTGTCCATTGAAAACGGGTAACCGAGCTGCCACGCCGCGCAGCCAGCAGTCGCGGATGTCCCTCTAGTGAAGCACTTCCGTGTGCAGTCAAATAACTCCACTTGTCTTTCGTGCCGCTATAACAAAATTCCGAGAATTTCGCGCGCGACAGAGTTTTTTGCTGGTCGAATCGGTACATCCTCGTAGATGAACAGGAGACCGGCGAAAACGACGCGTACACGAGGTAAGCGGCCAGGACGAGCATTCGACTTACAACCGCGTCTATTTTTGAAGAAATTTCCATAAAAAAATATATCAGCGCATGCGCAACGTTATTACGTTATCTTGCTCTTAAGAGCAACGATGACGTGCTCACTAACATATTGTGGCCAAACTTTCAACTATGATAGGCTTCTACAAGCTCACAACAGTAGTCAGTACAGCTCTCACCCTGTTCACTTCCCATGTGAACGCGTCTTTTTCGTTGGTTTCCTGCTCATCTACCAATTTCCAGTATTCGTTACTGGCCGTTTCTACAAGGATAGTGCAAAGGGCACGCGGGAATATTTGATTTCGTACATAAGGCTTCAGATGAAGTCCTCCGCCTCTTTACGGTTACTTGTAGAAATAATAACCCACTTCTTCCTGAGCGAAACTAGGTTCAGGTGTCAACGCCTGTGTCCTATTTATCAATGCGCGTATGAAATATTTTCTTCCTGACATGGCAGCAATGTCTAGCCCGACCTCGAAACATCTTGTGCGTGTAGAAAACCCTCGGGGAAAAATGGTACTTTAGAAGAGCTGACAAATTAATCTCCTGTGTGGCAATGTGTAAGCGTTTATTTAGAAATGTCTTAAGAAATGGTTGCCCTTGACATTCAAGAACTCACTTAGAAACACGATAAATGAGCGAATAAACGGGAGCACTCCTCACATTTAAATGCTGTTATTTTTAACCCGCAATGATTACAAGTTCTTATTTGAACACCTGCCTTCGTACCCTAGGACACTTTTGCTTTAGATCAGATCAAAAGAACTATATTTTATTCTTTAGTCTGCCCACCTTTTTTTCAAAGCCTTTATTCCGCTTTGCTTCATCCCCTGCAGAGTAGGATGTGACCTACAAGTATACGTTGGCTAAGCACTCAGCTATTGAACAAATCTCTCTCTCTCTCTCTCTCTCTCTCTCTCTCTCTCTCTCTCTCTCTCTCTCTCTCTCTCTCTCTCGTTTGGATGTCGTTTATGATACTTCTTTCTTTGAGGCTTTGAAATCGAGGGAAGATAATTAGAAAACGAAAGGACAAAGTGGAATCATAAAATGTTTTCTTCATTCTTCGCGACGAAGCCAGAGCCTGCAAGAGTGCAAAAAATGAGCGGTTTCCTATTTTACACAGAGCGAAGTAAACTCATATTTTGATGGTAAGACTCTGTATTAACATTATTAATGGTCAAAGGGCTTTTCATGGTGATATACGGTGACGAGCTCAGATGTGACATCACGTAAATATGGAGCAGGTTTCAGCGAACCCTACATTTTGCTTGTTTTAAAAGCTATAAAAATTGCACCGAACCGAAAGCCCTTAAAGCCAGTTCGGTACAGCGCCTTACCTAAACACACAGAAAAGGTACCACTGCTTATCGCAATTTATTACCCTACATTCTAATTTACTCTTATTTGAAGCGATGTCAAAACAAAGGCCTCACATATTACTGGTTGAGTCCAGAAGCGGGGAAAAAACGCGCAAAAGAGCACAGTGACGAGAGGATTTCGAAATCCCGCTGCCCTCGTCAAGCTCTGGTGTGCTTTAGCCTCCAAAAGCCATTCCTATACCTCCTTCTCCGCTCTTATTCGGCTTTACAACTTGATCTGCAGCAGCGGAAACAGGCGTATCCATCTTCGTCCTGACGACATGCGGAAGTCGCCAGCGCGGAAACACAAGCGCGGTGTTTTGCGACAACTTTTGCAACACGCAAGATCAAGGGAGGGGGCCAGCTTTCGCTTCGAGCCTCTCACGTGGTTTCTTCGGCGAGCGTTCTTGTTTTTTCTTCTTCTCCTTCCCCCGGAATGGAAACAAGCAATGTGTCTCCCCGAATGCCGTCAGTTAATACGAGACCAAACAGACTTTCAAATTCCTTGACTGCAGCAACACCACATGTGTGGACCTTAAAACAGTTACACAAAAGGACTCCCGGTACAGATCTCGCCCTCAAGCGTTCTTTCAGACACACACAGACTGACGCACAGACACACGTAAACGCACAGAATACAAACACGTGCAACACTCACGCACAATCGAACACCATTCCTTGCGCTTGCGAACACACGTAGCGGCAAAAGTGAGACGATATAAACGAAGTGACGTACAGCGGCGACAGCGAGCTGACAGGTAATAAATATCACTGCCAGTCCTTGCAGGAGCAGCTTGTCGTTAATAGACTTTAGTTCCGCTTTTACACAGATGAAGGATAGGCGGGCAGCGGCCCTAACGCAAGGAAGTGGAGATATCTGCTGCGCGGATGAAGTGGCGTGAGGGAGAGTGAAGTTCGTGAGCTCAGGCTAGAGTGACCTAGCAAGAGTGGGATTACGAGGAGGACAGATTGAGAGAGAGAGAGAGAGAAAACGCTAAGCGAAACTGGGATCGAGAGCCTCGGTGATTCTGATTAGATTTACGGCCGTTGTCGTCATGCGGTGCATGCAGCGTACGCCATTTTCCCAACGTACTCGTCTATTTCCTTTAGTCGTCTTTTTCTTTTTTCTCTCTCTCCTTTTTTTTTTTCGCCTGTGATAGTGCCACTCTTTTTTCCTTCTTTACTGGCGTTTGGTGTCTTTGTATCGCGTACTTTGTCACCCTGCGTCTTACAGACGAGTACACGACGAAGAGTGCCGGATTCTGCTCAGCGTCAAGCCTAATACCTCCCTGGCGGTACACGTCTAAAGATGGCTGCATTTTCTGGTTTCAGCGCGTTGTGTAACTGCCTGGAAATTGAAGTGAGCAGAAGCCTACGCGCACGATTCGAGGATATGTCGCCATCCCGTGCCGACCCCCACCAACGACAGCTTAGTCTCAGGTAGACAAAAAGGAGGCTCGTACGCGAGTGCTGACAATGGCTAATCCCCGTTGCCGAAATCCCGGACACATTCGGGGTGCTTTGACGTTCAATTCTCAGTGGTGCCTTTTTACGGAAGCTTGGTGACAGGGTGAAGGGAAAAGCCGGATGGGTGGACGTAATGAGGTTTGTGTCATACATGCTGCGGCTGTCCTACGCACTTTGGGAGTGTATTGCTGCACTCTCTAATTTTGCTTCTTGAATGGCATGTCACTCCAGAAGAAAATTGCTAAATTAGGGGAGGAAACAAATCTTGTGAAAACGTCAAACTATGAACAAGTAGAAAAAGAAACTATTTTGTTAAATATTCAAACATTAATCGTCCTCTAAACAAACTTGCATATGATTCAGCCTTTTTAAAAAATAGTGTTAACGCTAATTCTATTTCTCTACGCTCAGTGGAGTGTGCGCTAGAAAATTGCAAAAGAAAACATCCTTCGTTGACGCGAAAATCAAATACTTATGTACGGTTACCATCGCTAGGGGCTACTAACAGCGCGAAAATGTACTAAAATATGGCAGAGATGTACGGTTGAACGCACGTCGAAGAGCCTCTCACCAGGTTTGGCCACCTTAAACAGACAAACGCAGCGCATAGGTCATGGGCTGACGATCTTGATTGGTTGGTAACTCGTTTATTCCCCTTATTTGCTCTCTTCTGCACTGCGGTGGAAATGGGGGTTAAAGGAGGCAGAGTCAGCTATCACTGCATTCTTGAGTGAGCTCGCAAGCTTCAAGGGTTGCGTGGATCAGATTGGGCGCCCTGTCTTACTTAGAGACGCCACACAGTCCGTCCATCACCGGCGGTGCCGGCGGGTCCCGGAGCACTGGCAAGAGAGCCCGCTACAGTTCCATCGCGTGCTCTTGCGATGATGATGGTGCTGGACACGCACATGCGTGATGTCGGCAATGGGCGCCGCTGTATGCTGAAGAGTGCTTTGATCCGAAGACCGCGGTAAACAATGCCAGAGCATGTGGTACAGGTGACCCCGATGCTAGCGTTGGAGATAGGTAGCAGGTGTCGATGCTGACTCTCTATTGCAACGAAACCGACTGGGAATGAACGCGGTCAGCAGTGTTCCCGTCTAGATACACCTGATGACCACAGCATCCCTGCGACAGACTTTTTGGGATGGGATGGGGGTATGAATAGCGGGCTGACGACAGCAGCCAGGTAGGCCCTGGCTTTCTTTAGCTCGAAGTTGGGGTTCCGTAATGAATGGCGCGGAGTCAGGTAAGACTGTTGAGTATTAGGATATTTGGCTGTGAGCCATTTGATCACCAAGGATCCTGCTGCGTGCAAGTGTTCATCTTATTACAACTTGGTACCCGAGACTTCGGAGGCGGGTGACCTCTTGTCGAAAATTTCGTAGTAGATTGTCGCCATATAGGATGTTGGCACATGCTCTAAACGCCAACTGCGAGTCCGTGTAAATGTTGTAAACGAGAGTTATCGCATTTCGTTAAGTCACTAAAACCCCGTGCACGTAGTCGTAGATTGCTTGCACCTCAGCCTGAGTGCTGCTCGGAATACTCGAGGGTTGATGCAGTTGTCGGCCGCGTTCGCCGGTGGTGCAGCCGTATCAAGCATAAGCATGCCTACGCTGACTGGCGTTTTCGGATGACAAGGCAACTTGAAGTTGCTGTAAGTGCCAGTGTTGACGGAGATGAGAAGTCAGTCGTTTGACATTTTGTTGCGGGCCTATATTCGTCGGTAGCAGTTTCCCGTCAAGAATTACGATGTGGAACCACGGTGGCACACGTTGAGGAAGTGAGGATAGATCTCGGGTGTTGTACCCGTGCCTTGTCAGTAGATGCCTGCCGGCATGGCTTGAGAGATGTCGCCTCTCCTACTCGTTACTGTTTGTGGTCAGTAGATTCATGAGGTCATTCAGACCACTGCAGCTCTTCAGGGCGTCAAGTCCCGTGAGCTTTGGCAGGCCTGTAATCAGTACCCTGGCTTCACGTCCTAAGCGTTCGAGGGTGCGCACCTGAGTTCTCGGGACTGGATAGTAAGGAAGGCCATATGTTATGCGAGAAATTACGAATGTCTGAACTGCCGCATTTCTCATTACTTCACACCGGGTGTCCTGTTTGAAATACGACAGAGTGCATCGAGTATTTGCTTGCACGAAGACACGGTTCGTCTGTGGCATGTATTGGCAGTATAGTTGTCATCCGGGTACATTCCTAGGATCTTAATTGTTAAACCCCATAAAAAAAAATTGGTACTCAAGATAGAGAGAAAGGGTTATAGGGAAGGCAGGGATGTTAACCAGTCAAGAGTCTGGTTGGCTATGCCGCGCTAGGGGAAGGGAGAAATGGAAGAGCGAGAAGGGAGCGAAAAAGAGAGTATATAGAGATGTGCACAGACAGGCATTGAATCAAAGCATCTCGTGCAAACCAAACGTTCTCAGAAAGCACAAAAGTGCTTCGCTGCCTTCTGAACCGATGATCGGTGGGGACGGTGCTCTAGGACTGTCTGTTCACGCAGAGCACGATCAATCTGTACTCAAAGTGGATACTGGCTATGGCTATGGGAAGCTTTTCTATGGTCACATTATAAAGCTGATTTTCCTCTTCTTTTGTCTTGCTGCTCGATTCCCCGTGAATTAGAATGTACACTTTTTTTTGCAATGCGCAACTATGTTTGAGTAGCATCTGATTGCACAACGTCGATGGCGTTCTGTAGAGCTTCCTTCTGCTGTCCCGCTGAGCCTTCAAGGATCCAAATAGTTTCATCGTAGACGCATAAGGCAGGATGTATTCCTGGTATGGTGTTCAACATACTGGGAAAGTTGTGGGTAGCAAGACTGAAGACCCGGCTGCTGCAGTGATCGATGTGTATTTGAAAAGTACGGTCTTCAAGGAACTCTTCAAAGAAGCTGTACACTCTTCCCTTGGGTCCTGCTGTACGTGCTTGGGACATGGTGGTAGGCGGCGCGCCACCAAAAGCCTTCCTTATGTCAATTTCGACAACGGCTCGGGGATGAGCGCACATTGGGTCCATTAGAGTTTTCTTAAGGTGAAGGAGCACATATTGAGTGGAGAGACCTGCTAGGAAGTCTATTTGCGAAGATTCAAGTATCTGGTTCTTTTCAAGGTACCACGTGAACTGGGTGTTTACCATGTTTTCAATTACTTTACAAAGGAAAGATATAAACAAGATCGGTCTTAGATTTGAGATGATGCGCGGTGCTTTTTCTGGTTTTAGTATGGCAGTGACAATTGAGAAGTACCACGGCGAAAAAAAATGCCTATTCGCCCAGATTTCATTTAGTTCATCACTCCGATACCAACCTTACAGGAACATGCCCAGCTCAATACAATTGCAGAGCTAATTTTGCAACGTGAAAAAGCACGTGTAATAAAAAAGCAACTTATTCCGGCTGTCGCTGCATTGCATGCTCATTTTCACCGCGGCTCTCGGATTGACAATCAGCCCTATCCAATGCCTCCCTGGGAATTCACCAGCATCACAACTAATAAGCCAACGAAGTTACGACGCAGCGATACAACAGGTACTATTGACGAACACAACATCGTCGATGCATCATGCGTTAACACCTGCAAAGTCCATACGGATGCTGCCATTCTCCCAGACGGCGGAAGGACATCATTCCTGAGTACTATGCATAATTTCATTAGCGGCCACCAGCGCTATTTATCTACGGAAGCCAGCGCTCTAGTAATGGAACTTCAAGCCATCCACGACGCTGTGCAAGATGTGACATCTAAGCTGCCTACCATCAAGCAACTAGATATCTTCACGGATTCTTTAGCGGCTATTCAGGAACTCAAGAAGGTTGATAAGGCGATGGAAATCTGCGAGAGAATACACACAATGAATAATAAGACAGCTACTTGCGTCAAGGTGCGCTGGATTCAAGGCCATTCAGCGAACCCTCACAACATTGCTGCTGACCAGCAAGCACACTGCCCTCCTAATCCTGATCATCCACCTATTCCCCTCCCACCCCAAACCCCGTAACTCGCTGCGAGCCCGTAAAAATGTTCTCCGGCAGGACACACGCGCTCTTATCCCACCGTGTGTCTGCTCCCTCCCCCTTCACCTTACTAGGGCGGAGGAAGTTGTGCTTAGGAGGCTTCGGGCCGGGGTGGCCCTTACACCGGCTGTTGTCTCAAGGTGGAACTGGTCGCATTTACCACTGGGTGCTACGTGTCCATACTGCTCCGTTCCTGTGGTGGAATCAGATGCATACCACCTAATATGGACATGTACGGGTTTACAATCGGAACGCTCGCGTCTCCTACTGCAAGCCGGCCTCCGCTACAGTGTGACAACCAGCTATGACCGCTGGATACATGACAACAGATTTCACACAACACTGTTTCAATTCATACACAACACGGGCCTCACAGCACACATATAATACACATATACGCTCCAAGAATTATGCCTTAAGGGCAAGCCTTCATCGCAATTTTAAAAAAATCTAAAAAGAGTTGTTTGTGTCCTTCTGGTAGATTTTTCAAATGGGCCACGCGGACTTCATCGGCACCTGGAGCACGACGCATGTTCGCGTGATTTATTGCGTGCTCTAGCTCGGACATCTGCAGTCGGGCATAAGCGGTTGCGCGGAATTGAGATGTCAGCGGGAACAGTACCTTGGTGTTGCGCGCCACCTGAAAACAGCGTAAATCTCAAACCAAATGGCGCGCGTCCTCTCTCTCAAGTAAGGGTCGCTCCTAACCAGATAGCCGAGGTGACACGCGCAAACGCCGTGACGTAAATCGCAATCCTAGCAACGTCACTCACCACGACCTATTACTTCGGTTGCAGTGTACTAATAGTATTTCGGTGAATATTCCAGTGGGGAAGGCGCTACGCTTTCACAGAAAATACGCCGTTCATCAAAAAGGGAGAGAAGAACGAAAACGGAGGGCGGGCTCATCACATGTACCCAACGCTATCCCTCGGCTACGGCATAGGGTGTCATACAATAATTACTAAGCTCTGGAGCTAGTGTCTACGGGAACTGCAATGGGAGTGGTTGTGTTATCATGGGAATTATAGGGAGTACATGGATTTGCCTAACCTTCGCCCTTCTGGCTTCAAACCGCTTCGTGACATTGTAAACTCGTCATTTTCAACAATGTACTGCGTAATAAATGATTACATAGACATTACTGAAATTGTCTGATGGCAGGATTCGAGCACAGGGCCTTTAGCACAGAGGCCTGATATTGAAACCATTAAGCCACGAACGCACGCATCGACAGGCGATGTGAAGCGCCCTTATGAATTTATCGCGAGCATACCACTGCCTTGAGAAGCTTGGCGCATTTTGATTTGGCCACCTAGACAAGCTCAATCGTTGCAATTAGTGCTGATGGAGCGTGTTCGCAGCGTCTTCTGCATTTCGAACAGTATATATTGCTCTGAAATTCGTGACAATGAAGGCATATAAAGCGTTACAAACAAAGCCACATGGCGTCTGAATCCACAAGAACAAAGATCAGACAAATCCATGTACTTTCCATCATTCCCATGGTGGGTCAACTGCTGCAGCGCCAGAGTTTCCTCTAGTATATTGTAGGAAACTCTATGGGCTACGGTATGGGAGAAAACGGGGAAGGAACGTCGCTTGCGGACGCTACTCGAGGCAGAGAGTTTGTCTGTGGGCTTTATAGGATGGATGGATGGATGGATGGATGGATGGATGGATGGATGGATGGATGGATGGATGGATGGATGGATGGATGGATGGATGGATGGATGGATGGATGGATGGATGGATGGATGGATGGATGGATGGATGGATGGATGGATGGATGGATGGATGGATGGATGGATGGATGGATGGATGGATGGATGGATGGATGGATGGATGGATGGATGGATGGATGGATGGATGGATGGATGGATGGATGGATGGATGGATGGATGGATGGATGGATGGATGGATGGATGGATGGATGGATGGATGGATGGATGGATGGATGGATGGATGGATGGATGGATGGATGGATGGATGGATGGATGGATGGATGGATGGATGGATGGATGGATGGATGGATGGATGGATGGATGGATGGATGGATGGATGGATGGATGGATGGATGGATGGATGGATGGATGGATGGATGGATGGATGGATGGATGGATGGATGGATGGATGGATGGATGGATGGATGGATGGATGGATGGATGGATGGATGGATGGATGGATGGATGGATGGATGGATGGATGGATGGATGGATGGATGGATGGATGGATGGATGGATGGATGGATGGATGGATGGATGGATGGATGGATGGATGGATGGATGGATGGATGGATGGATGGATGGATGGATGGATGGATGGATGGATGGATGGATGGATGGATGGATGGATGGATGGATGGATGGATGGATGGATGGATGGATGGATGGATGGATGGATGGATGGATGGATGGATGGATGGATGGATGGATGGATGGATGGATGGATGGATGGATGGATGGATGGATGGATGGATGGATGGATGGATGGATGGATGGATGGATGGATGGATGGATGGATGGATGGATGGATGGATGGATGGATGGATGGATGGATGGATGGATGGATGGATGGATGGATGGATGGATGGATGGATGGATGGATGGATGGATGGATGGATGGATGGATGGATGGATGGATGGATGGATGGATGGATGGATGGATGGATGGATGGATGGATGGATGGATGGATGGATGGATGGATGGATGGATGGATGGATGGATGGATGGATGGATGGATGGATGGATGGATGGATGGATGGATGGATGGATGGATGGATGGATGGATGGATGGATGGATGGATGGATGGATGGATGGATGGATGGATGGATGGATGGATGGATGGATGGATGGATGGATGGATGGATGGATGGATGGATGGATGGATGGATGGATGGATGGATGGATGGATGGATGGATGGATGGATGGATGGATGGATGGATGGATGGATGGATGGATGGATGGATGGATGGATGGATGGATGGATGGATGGATGGATGGATGGATGGATGGATGGATGGATGGATGGATGGATGGATGGATGGATGGATGGATGGATGGATGGATGGATGGATGGATGGATGGATGGATGGATGGATGGATGGATGGATGGATGGATGGATGGATGGATGGATGGATGGATGGATGGATGGATGGATGGATGGATGGATGGATGGATGGATGGATGGATGGATGGATGGATGGATGGATGGATGGATGGATGGATGGATGGATGGATGGATGGATGGATGGATGGATGGATGGATGGATGGATGGATGGATGGATGGATGGATGGATGGATGGATGGATGGATGGATGGATGGATGGATGGATGGATGGATGGATGGATGGATGGATGGATGGATGGATGGATGGATGGATGGATGGATGGATGGATGGATGGATGGATGGATGGATGGATGGATGGATGGATGGATGGATGGATGGATGGATGGATGGATGGATGGATGGATGGATGGATGGATGGATGGATGGATGGATGGATGGATGGATGGATGGATGGATGGATGGATGGATGGATGGATGGATGGATGGATGGATGGATGGATGGATGGATGGATGGATGGATGGATGGATGGATGGATGGATGGATGGATGGATGGATGGATGGATGGATGGATGGATGGATGGATGGATGGATGGATGGATGGATGGATGGATGGATGGATGGATGGATGGATGGATGGATGGATGGATGGATGGATGGATGGATGGATGGATGGATGGATGGATGGATGGATGGATGGATGGATGGATGGATGGATGGATGGATGGATGGATGGATGGATGGATGGATGGATGGATGGATGGATGGATGGATGGATGGATGGATGGATGGATGGATGGATGGATGGATGGATGGATGGATGGATGGATGGATGGATGGATGGATGGATGGATGGATGGATGGATGGATGGATGGATGGATGGATGGATGGATGGATGGATGGATGGATGGATGGATGGATGGATGGATGGATGGATGGATGGATGGATGGATGGATGGATGGATGGATGGATGGATGGATGGATGGATGGATGGATGGATGGATGGATGGATGGATGGATGGATGGATGGATGGATGGATGGATGGATGGATGGATGGATGGATGGATGGATGGATGGATGGATGGATGGATGGATGGATGGATGGATGGATGGATGGATGGATGGATGGATGGATGGATGGATGGATGGATGGATGGATGGATGGATGGATGGATGGATGGATGGATGGATGGATGGATGGATGGATGGATGGATGGATGGATGGATGGATGGATGGATGGATGGATGGATGGATGGATGGATGGATGGATGGATGGATGGATGGATGGATGGATGGATGGATGGATGGATGGATGGATGGATGGATGGATGGATGGATGGATGGATGGATGGATGGATGGATGGATGGATGGATGGATGATGGATGGATGGATGGATGGATGGATGGATGGATGGATGGATGGATGGATGGATGGATGGATGGATGGATGGATGGATGGATGGATGGATGGATGGATGGATGGATGGATGGATGGATGGATGGATGGATGGATGGATGGATGGATGGATGGATGGATGGATGGATGGATGGATGGATGGATGGATGGATGGATGGATGGATGGATGGATGGATGGATGGATGGATGGATGGATGGATGGATGGATGGATGGATGGATGGATGGATGGATGGATGGATGGATGGATGGATGGATGGATGGATGGATGGATGGATGGATGGATGGATGGATGGATGGATGGATGGATGGATGGATGGATGGATGGATGGATGGATGGATGGATGGATGGATGGATGGATGGATGGATGGATGGATGGATGGATGGATGGATGGATGGATGGATGGATGGATGGATGGATGGATGGATGGATGGATGGATGGATGGATGGATGGATGGATGGATGGATGGATGGATGGATGGATGGATGGATGGATGGATGGATGGATGGATGGATGGATGGATGGATGGATGGATGGATGGATGGATGGATGGATGGATGGATGGATGGATGGATGATGGATGGATGGATGGATGGATGGATGGATGGATGGATGGATGGATGGATGGATGGATGGATGGATGGATGGATGGATGGATGGATGGATGGATGGATGGATGGATGGATGGATGGATGGATGGATGGATGGATGGATGGATGGATGGATGGATGGATGGATGGATGGATGGATGGATGGATGGATGGATGGATGGATGGATGGATGGATGGATGGATGGATGGATGGATGGATGGATGGATGGATGGATGGATGGATGGATGGATGGATGGATGGATGGATGGATGGATGGATGGATGGATGGATGGATGGATGGATGGATGGATGGATGGATGGATGGATGGATGGATGGATGGATGGATGGATGGATGGATGGATGGATGGATGGATGGATGGATGGATGGATGGATGGATGGATGGATGGATGGATGGATGGATGGATGGATGGATGGATGGATGGATGGATGGATGGATGGATGGATGGATGGATGGATGGATGGATGGATGGATGGATGGATGGATGGATGGATGGATGGATGGATGGATGGATGGATGGATGGATGGATGGATGGATGGATGGATGGATGGATGGATGGATGGATGGATGGATGGATGGATGGATGGATGGATGGATGGATGGATGGATGGATGGATGGATGGATGGATGGATGGATGGATGGATGGATGGATGGATGGATGGATGGATGGATGGATGGATGGATGGATGGATGGATGGATGGATGGATGGATGGATGGATGGATGGATGGATGGATGGATGGATGGATGGATGGATGGATGGATGGATGGATGGATGGATGGATGGATGGATGGATGGATGGATGGATGGATGGATGGATGGATGGATGGATGGATGGATGGATGGATGGATGGATGGATGGATGGATGGATGGATGGATGGATGGATGGATGGATGGATGGATGGATGGATGGATGGATGGATGGATGGATGGATGGATGGATGGATGGATGGATGGATGGATGGATGGATGGATGGATGGATGGATGGATGGATGGATGGATGGATGGATGGATGGATGGATGGATGGATGGATGGATGGATGGATGGATGGATGGATGGATGGATGGATGGATGGATGGATGGATGGATGGATGGATGGATGGATGGATGGATGGATGGATGGATGGATGGATGGATGGATGGATGGATGGATGGATGGATGGATGGATGGATGGATGGATGGATGGATGGATGGATGGATGGATGGATGGATGGATGGATGGATGGATGGATGGATGGATGGATGGATGGATGGATGGATGGATGGATGGATGGATGGATGGATGGATGGATGGATGGATGGATGGATGGATGGATGGATGGATGGATGGATGGATGGATGGATGGATGGATGGATGGATGGATGGATGGATGGATGGATGGATGGATGGATGGATGGATGGATGGATGGATGGATGGATGGATGGATGGATGGATGGATGGATGGATGGATGGATGGATGGATGGATGGATGGATGGATGGATGGATGGATGGATGGATGGATGGATGGATGGATGGATGGATGGATGGATGGATGGATGGATGGATGGATGGATGGATGGATGGATGGATGGATGGATGGATGGATGGATGGATGGATGGATGGATGGATGGATGGATGGATGGATGGATGGATGGATGGATGGATGGATGGATGGATGGATGGATGGATGGATGGATGGATGGATGGATGGATGGATGGATGGATGGATGGATGGATGGATGGATGGATGGATGGATGGATGGATGGATGGATGGATGGATGGATGGATGGATGGATGGATGGATGGATGGATGGATGGATGGATGGATGGATGGATGGATGGATGGATGGATGGATGGATGGATGGATGGATGGATGGATGGATGGATGGATGGATGGATGGATGGATGGATGGATGGATGGATGGATGGATGGATGGATGGATGGATGGATGGATGGATGGATGGATGGATGGATGGATGGATGGATGGATGGATGGATGGATGGATGGATGGATGGATGGATGGATGGATGGATGGATGGATGGATGGATGGATGGATGGATGGATGGATGGATGGATGGATGGATGGATGGATGGATGGATGGATGGATGGATGGATGGATGGATGGATGGATGGATGGATGGATGGATGGATGGATGGATGGATGGATGGATGGATGGATGGATGGATGGATGGATGGATGGATGGATGGATGGATGGATGGATGGATGGATGGATGGATGGATGGATGGATGGATGGATGGATGGATGGATGGATGGATGGATGGATGGATGGATGGATGGATGGATGGATGGATGGATGGATGGATGGATGGATGGATGGATGGATGGATGGATGGATGGATGGATGGATGGATGGATGGATGGATGGATGGATGGATGGATGGATGGATGGATGGATGGATGGATGGATGGATACTATGAGCGTTCTCTTTGAAACGGGTTGGTGGGTTGCGCTACCAAGAGCTGTTGGCAGAAGCGCTGGCCTCCAGGTGGTATGGTAACAGGGTGTTCGATTACTTCTACCTCCTCCAATATTAAACCGATTTGAGGGATTATTTCGGTAGAATGATCCCTAGACCGCCGTTTTAGAACTTCCAGTATATAACCAACATTTTCAATGGGTCCTGGTGAGAGTTCCTTTAACGAAGTCTAGGGGGTCAAAACTATTTCGTAGCCCTCGTTTTCAGCGCTCCTCATAGCTTATTTTGCAACCATAATCGGGCTCAGTCTTGGTTGACCTCGCTTCCGTCCATCTATTCTTATTTTTCTCTATATATCTATCTCTCTCATGGCACCATAAGTTTTATTGATTATTAATTTTATCCCCCTATATCATGGCTCTTCCTATTTGCCGAGTTTTTAAGACAATGCTTTCAAAGAAAAGTGTACCTCTTACACTGATTGCACCAACGGGGTACTCTCGAGCACATACACTGTCGGGGGCAGCAGAGGGTGGACGCGCCCGTTGCATCTCAAGGAATAAGAAAGCTTTCGGCTTGATTTACAGTCATTTTCAAAAATGCATTGCAGACCAGTCCAGGATAAAGACCGTCCCAGCAACAGCAAGAAACGCGTGACATATATCGAGGCGAATACTGCTGAGCTTCTCTGACCT
This sequence comes from Dermacentor albipictus, assembly GCF_038994185.2. NCBI lineage: Eukaryota > Metazoa > Arthropoda > Arachnida > Ixodida > Ixodidae > Dermacentor > Dermacentor albipictus. The sequence goes on along the minus strand of NC_091824.1, from coordinate 125,383,852 downwards.
CACGGCATAGGTTTAGTTCAAAGGGATTCAACCTAAGGTCTCAGGAACAGAAAGGAAGGCACCTACTGGCGTCCGGTGGCGCCTTGCTTGTCTAGAAAAATATCCACGACGCCTTATATTGCATCGGACGTCGACAGGAGGAGCCTCTTCTAGCTGTACGCGTTTGTGGCTCTATTTCTTGCATTATTTATTTCCCGCTGCTTTGCTTCATAGCGACCCACTTCTATTATTCTAAGTATTGATATGCGTGTCTCCTTGCTGCAGCTACTCAAATTTACCTTCGTGTGGTTGCACTTCGTTCCTTCGAGTAGGCCCTCGGCATTATTTACACCACAAGGTCGCCGGATGAAAAGTGCCCTGGGATGGCAGGCAGCAAAGGGGGTGCACTATCGGCGGTCTTCCAGGATAAGGAAGTGGGGCGGGCCCTCTGTATTCTTACTACAGGGAACGCAAAAAACGGGAAGGGGGAACGACGTTGCTGTACGACGCTAAACGGGTCTCCTTTTATTTCCTGTTTCTTTCGATCCCCAGCGAATCACAGCATACACAGGCCTTCACCAACGTTCCGGCGCAATTGGATGACCTTTCCTGACTTTCTCGTCGCCTTTTTTTCTGTTTTGAAAATTCAGTGCCCTCTTTTTTTTTTCAGTGTAGCACTAAGAATCCGCCTTCTGATTTTCAACGTATCCCATTACTTTCGCCGTTCCTTTGCCCAAGTCTGGTGCGACTCCATCTCTGTTTGTTTCTTTTTCTTCTATGTTTCTTGTTGCTGTTCTTTTCGTCTTTCGGCCATTCGGAGTTTTTTCCCAGAGGTGGGGCACACGAGGCAACAATTTTTTTCTTCTGTTTCTTTCGTTGAACACTGGTCAAAGCAGCAACTGAAGTGGTCAGAATATACGGTGGGGCCGAAAGGCGTCGTGTCTGGGTTTAGAATTGGGTTTCTGCCGATGGAAGAAAAGCATTGCGCCCCGCTCCACCCACTCGCTCCTTTTCTGTTTGCGCCCTTCTCGAAGTTATAGCCGTTTTTCAGGCGCCTTTTGTCGGAGAAATAGCCCCGACCGATTTTCCTGTAAGCCATGCCGACGATAAATGCGGTCTCCCATAGTTGGATGCATGTCTCTAAGCACCGTGGCTGGCATTAGTTGCGCACTCGTAGCGTGTGGACAAAAAGGAAAATAGATGTCTGGCACGGAGTACAGATGCGCTGCGTCTGAATGGGGCTGGTGTTTGTCGTACGTTGTAAAAAGGACTGGACTTGTAAGCAAGCTGAAAGAACCTGAATGGCCCCCAACGTCGGCTGTATTCATCCTGTCGTTCTCAAGCCCTCTCCCTCCACATGACATAGGGCGGGAACTTCTACATGCTCATTTGTCTATTGACTTAGGGAAGTTATGACTTTGTTGGCGGAATTCTCTAGGGCAAAAGAAGTCGGCCCAAGTCTCCGTGAATTACTCGGCTGCAGAAATATTACTTCAAACTTTATTCTGTCTTCCTCCATTCAGTCTGTTACAGTTGAAACTCGGTTTAACGAAGTGATGACCACACTCTAAATACTTCGTTAAATCGGGAAGTTCGGAAAATCGAGTAAAAAATTTTTCGGTCCTTCGGAATCTAAAATTGTAACGTAGCGACATGCAAAAGGTACCGCGGTATAATATTTACCGCTGACCCACGCCTGTGCGTGTAAATAAAAAGTCCGCAACGACGGCCCAACTACCGCCGCCCCTAGCGCCATCTGGTACGAAAGAACGCTAGCGACTGCCGAGTCCGTTGTTCCGCCATGGGCGTGACGTGCAGTCTCGCCAAAATAAAGCTAGGGTCGTGACTAGGGTGCCTAGATGTTTTACCGCAATTGCATTAGAGTGCACGCTCGCAGAAAAACCCGGCTGCGTTAAAATTAGAAATCGCATCTTTTTTTTACTCGTTTATTTCTGGAAAAGCGTCATTGAATCGGGTTTAATGCAAACTGGTTTCGTTAATTCGGGTTGATTACAACATTGAACTTTAGGGCACTTGCCGGGGAGGGAAATTTCTTCGTTAGATTGGAAACTTCGCAAAATCGGGTTTCGCTAGATCGAGTGTTAACTGCATTCAGTCCTCGGCACTTCGTGGTTGGAAGAAATGGCTTACGCGCACGGCTGACGTGTAGAGCAAGCGGGGGATAATTGCAACTGCATCGCGGCACTTAAGAGACTAGAGCACAGAATCGTGAAACGTACGGATATTTCAACAAAATGATTTACTCATTGCCACCAACAGATCTCATATATAGCGTTGATCTGGTGGCGCACAAACCAATGCTAAGTATAGGCACAGCGACATATGAAGTACCGTACTCTAGCTCTGATCATAACCAAAGTATTGCGAACTTAAGACCCAGTAGAATTCTCTTTTTCAATTCAAGCGTTTGACGCCCGATTTTGACGCAGTGATTGACCACGACGGTATCACGACGGCGGTGGAACGGTGACGGCAAAACGACAGTGAAAATACGATTCTCGAATGGTGACGGTGCCACAACAACGGCATGTCGACGCTGGAATGACGATGATTGCATGAAGACGATGGCGTGACGACAATGGGATAAACGAAGTTTTACGATGATGACGGAATGATCATGTGAGCCCATCTGATGGTACTTGGATTCGGAGCACACGATGTTATACGCCTGTGTATACATGGTGCCCCACATAACTTGAGCCAAAGCTTTAAAAGGCACTCCGGACGCGAGTTGAACCGAATGCATAATGTTGGGACTGGCCTGTAGTTACTCAGGCTATTTTTTTTATTTTCCCCTTAACTAACCGATTAGTTATGTTTCATTAATCAACTTTTTAAGTGTTGGCCGCAAGCCCCAAGTGTGATACGCAGAGCACCTTGAGAAATCTCTCTATCAATTTTTTCCAACACGATATATCTCACGTGGCCCTTTTTTCCGCGTTCCAAAGAAATCCCGCGAAATGGGAAAAAATACCACGTGACGGGGCGCTTGCGCACAGTTACTGTGCTGCTCTCAACCGTGCGACGGATGAACAAGGTCGGCTGCAGCGAGATTGGCGCGCGACAGGGCATTTGCACCGTCAAGCGATAAGAGCCACATGCCCAGATACCTACGCCAGGCAAAACGCCCTGTCGCGGGCGAGTCTCGCTGCGGCCGACCTTGTGATAAAGGTTTTTGTAGATGGCAGCTCCAGCAGCCCTGTTGTCACTCCACTTGCATTTCTATGCACATTAAAAGGCAGAGATTGCGCCCAGTTCGTGTTGCCACGTCTCCGACAGAGCGAGTATGAAACTTTTGACCAAGGCTGCACCAAATTCGACGTTGTAGGACATGCCTTTAGGTATTGCACGCTCATCGATGTTATCAACATTCCTCTGTGTGGGGCTGTTTGAACTACGTTGCACGTCTCGCCTAGAACCATCTTCAGGGTTCTGTTACTGGATGCAATGGCCCTCACCTTCACCATGGAAGAACTTCCAGCGTCTATTGCTGGTACCAACAAAATGTCTTATCCCAGCCTGAACGAAGTCAGCTATCAAGCTATAGCGCACCTTTCCCGCCACTGCCGTCTGCGACCAGTGGAAATGTACAATACTTCGTGAACGAATGGTACAGTGCCTGCCAAATGGAAACTCACTAAAATTGTGCCTGTCATCAAGTCTGGGAAGCAGTAAACCAGCTACGCACCTTTCCGACCTATCACTCTGCTCAGATGTGTTGGGAAACTAATTGAAAAAAAAATTATTCATATGCGAATGACGCGAGTAATCTATCCCAAAGAAATGAATGGCCTTCGGCTGAATAGGTAAGCACCGTACAATATAATATCCCTGATTTCCTCCGTAGGAGAGCACCTAATTACTGGACATATTTTAATCACCTTCCTTGACATCAAAGCCGCCTTGGATTCTGTTTTACATCACTTAGTTCTTGAGGCCCTTGAAGCTGTAGGCCTTGGAGGACACCTTTATACATGGCTATCCAACTATCTCGAAGGATGGCAGCTTTTTATGGTAACTCCAGAAGGTCTGACATCTTGTTCTACTGTTGAAAAAGGAGTTCCACAAGGGGCAGTCCTTATCTATTTACTATTCAATATCACTCTCGTTCACTTTAAAGAAAGCCTACCAACTGGGATACACATTACGCTGTACGCTGATGACATCTGCATATGGAGTACGTCACGATCTCGTCGAGTAACTCAGCAGTGACAACAGCGAGCGCTTTTCAACATGTCATCGTATCTTACATCGCGGAGGCTACATCTATCTCCAGAGAAGAGCGTTGCTATGACCTTTACTGCAAGCGCATGGATGGCTACTCACTGAGACTTGGTGGTCGAGCCCTCCCTTGTTACGGACACATCACTTTCTCGGTGTATTGATCGATCGTAACCTCTCCTGGACACTGAAAGTGAAAATGTTACGGAGGAGAATCTCCGGCGCATCGCAAATTATTAGTTTTCTTGCTGGACGCTGGAGGGATAGCGACTGCCGATCAAGGGTGATGCTGCATATTGCTTATGTTGACGGCCTCCGGCGCTATAGCCTTCTTATCCGTCAGCGACTCTCCACAACCAACAAAATATCTTGGAAACAGCACGTAACAATAACCTGCGTGTTTGTCTCGGTCTTCCGAAGGGGTCTTCTTGTATAGGGACAATGGCTGACGCCCACTGTTTAAGTCGATGTTCTACGAATTCAGGAAACCAGCCGCATACATATATGGCACGTGGTCCAATACAAAAATCATTTCTTGAGTACTATAAAAATGAAAAACAAGTCCGGATTGTTAGCGAAATTCGACTCACTATCCTCAAACAGGCACTACAGATCATGCCACTACAGTTCCCTCCGCGGTTGCTGTCTCCTCTACACATTCAAAAGTATATCCCTGGAATAGAGTCCTGGAAGGAAGCCGCTATTTTTTAGACAGCACTGGCCTACATGAGCGAGAAGTGCTCATTACGAAGCACATATTTACTGATGGCTACTCTACACAACATAGCTCTTATTGTGTTATTTTTGTTCCTTCCACATACCAGACATTTTCTTAGCGTTTAGAGCGAGCAATGTCATCAACATTCTCTGAGCCGTACGCAATGAAACAAGCGCTAAAATATGTACCACGGCAACTTAACAACAATGGACAATCTTAAAAGACTCGGAAGAAGCATTGCACAGCCTCTGCACGAAAAAGCACGAAATTAAGCAATTACATTTTGGTCCAGTTTATAGCATACCTGCACCACTTGGAATCTAACACTGGACATGTGATGGTATTTCAGTGGCTTCCAGGACATTGCGGTATAATAGGTAACGAAAAGGCGGATGCAGAAGCCCGCAAAGGACATGATCACATTAAATTTATAAGACTGTTTTTTGCTAAAAGTGAAGCTTCAGCTTTAGCGGAGCGATATGTACTAAGTGAACGGCGTAGAAGATGGTATTCTCCTTCAGGCAATTACAAGTTCTTATTCAACATCGACCCAGACCCAATCAAGGCTACCACAATGTCTACCATGCTATCTGGAGACTCTGTATCACCGGCTTCGACTGAACCTTGCATGCACGAACAACCTTCTTTTCTGCAGGGGACAGACCGCAAATCCATGTTGTGACAACTGTGGTGCGGTAGAATCTCTAGAGCACATCTTGCTCGAGTGTCCAGCTTACAGAGACGAGCGACATTAACTTGCGATGAACATGGAAAAGCTCGACCAAGGCCCCTTGACATCGACACAGTTCCTGGGTCCCTGGCCTTGCCCACCAAAAAAGCGTGAAGCCCTAAACTTCCTGTTTTTATATATTGAGTCAATTGGTTTGCGTTCATAACTATGACTGACTCATGTCGTCTCATTAGGACTGTGATTTTATTCTCTTTTGCATTTACCGTCTACATGCGTCGCATCAGACACTTACCCTACTACTGATAACATCACACGACCTGTATTTTCTTTTCCTTTTTTCTTCTCCCGCCTTCCTCCAGGGCCCTTCTTCTCCTTCGTCCTATTCCCTGCAGAGTAGCATGTAGGCAAAAATGCGCTGGATAAACACTCTACATTTTCAATAAAGAGCTTTCTCCTCTCTCGACCAGACATGCGGAGTGAGTCCCGTTTAATCGGGCTGAATGTAGCGAAGCAAACTTACATTAGCATCCGCTACATCAATGTGGCGGACGGTAATGGTAATCATGTAGTGCTACACAATGCAGATGTAACTATCTGTGGAAAGGCCGCCCCGCGCCATTGATCTTCATGTTGGGAACTCTCATCTTCGCCTCTGTATGAACTTCGCAAGTTTTACGAGAAGATTACGTAGGGATCGTATGCGCTGCAGGGCACCATATCACCACCTTGAAGGTAACGGACGTTGTTCTCGACGCCCTGGTTACTGAATAAAAGACCGATGCTGTCGGAGCACTTGTTCAGAACACGTTCCTTGGTGTAAAGCAACGGCTTCCTACCAACTGCACATATTCGTACTTTTTGTTTCTTCTTATAAATGTACATTATCGGGCAAATTGGCGCATACTTAGCTGGCGGGAACCAGCATGAAATTGGCAGGGACGATGGAGGACACAGGGCAAGTGCTCGCTTACAGCTGAATGGAGCACTTCAAATAAAAAAAAATTCTCCTTGGTTGTCACACGTGGTCCACTGGGTATGTACCTGAACAGGCACAGTAAAGACAAGCATCTATCAGACGCATCTAAAAACTTTTATCAATCATATCAAATTCAATTTTTCCAGAGCTACGCCTCTGTTTTGCTAAGAAAAATTGAATTCAATATGATGGATGAAGGGGTGATTTGATATGAAGGGACGTCGCTGTATTCAACGTTTCTTCAGGGCTCCAGCGAGGTGCCTTGCTCTACAACTGAAATATAATATTGTCATTTTCCCGACTGTAGCACGAAGTGACAAAGCTACAAACAGCAGACGAAGCTACAAGTGTCAAGTAGTTATTTGGCAATCGCTGCTCGCTCCAAGCCTCCATTTTTATTCGAACCCATTTCCTGCTTCTTCCTTGAGCGTTCTTTTCAGTAGATACGCACGCATGGACGGATACGGCGGCGCTACATGTAAAATAACAAATCGCTTTGAAATTGGGGAAAGAAGATCTGGAAACCTCCCATTACAAACATTAGCAATTTAATAAAAAAACACACTTTGTACAAAAATACGACCATGTTATACTGTCCAGCATGGACGAAGGTAAAAGAAGAGCTCCTGTAAAAGGTTCTCAGCGGGACTCTTTTCGAAATGCTACATGCAACAAGCTTTCTTGAGCTGTTCCCGTGAGTTTCCTCACCGTCAAAGCAAACGCCTGTAGCTGACTTTCGCCGCGGAATACGAGATCTACGGTAACAGCGGAGCTCCTGAAATGTCTTTCTTTTTTTTATATACTAATATTAAAGCTGATTTTTTTTTCTTCAGTTGCGCACTCGATGAAAAGTGGAACGGAAAGAACTACCAAAATAAAAAAGGTAACACACGTGTTCCTACCATTAGGTGTTCCCGCCAGTGGGAGGCCTTTATTATGCGACTTTCGCTCCGCCTAATGACACTGAAGGCTGCCGTTTCTCTGGCGACGCGCGTGGCTTTGAATACGCCGTAGAATTTATTCTACTTACTACTTATTCGCTTGCTTCTCTTGTGGTCTTTGGCTCGCGACTGAATTCAGGCTCTCTCGACACCACCTGTCACCGCGAAGCCGCAGAGAAATACTCTAAGGATAGGAAAAAGTTCAACGGAACTTCTCGTTGCCAACCAACTATTACTTTATTCTCAAAGAGGCGAGAGGCCTCGACTCTAACCTGGTTCTTTTTGGTTCTGACGCGTCGCCAAAGGTTCTTTTCTTGGCGTTCTGCCTCATCGAAAGCATTGAGTTTTAAATATTGGTCTTCATAAAAAAAAATGTCATTGCAGTGCGTAGGGCTATAGAATAGCAAGGAACGTCCCGTTCCTTGCTATGTAAAATCGCAGAGACAGTGTTGTGTAAAATAAAAACTTCTGGACATCAACACAAGATCAGTGAAAATAAATATAAAGAGAAAGAACAAGCATGCCCAACTCGGAAACCCATTCAGCAGCGCTTCGGTTTTTTCTTCAAGCGGCTAGAGCACCGGCGCCCAGAGGAAGGCAAGTTCAGGAAAAGGAGAACCGCTTTCGGTGCCATTCAAGAGGTTCCTGCTTGAAAAGCGACCTCAACCTGAATGACTTGTCGCTAGCGACACACGGCTCTTGGAGGCCGCCATCGCCTATAGTGGTGCAAGCGCAACAAAGGCGACACTCAGTCATTAAAATGCAAATGAGCGGTAATAGCGCCTTATACGTCAATTTGTATTTTTTGTTGGTTTTCTATTCTCTGCCCCGTATTGTGCGCTGCACTGTGTAATATAACCCCGCGGCTCATTCTGCGTTTCTTTTGGATCTTCCTCATGTGTGTCCAAAACTTTTCGGGCGCGTTTCTCACTGTTACCAGCGAGTTCCGTGACAAGCCCCAACTGCTACTGTGTTTGTTTCAAATGAAGTAGCATTTAGACACGTTCTTGGGCACAAGATTTGACGTTTCTCTTGTTTCACTTACATATTACATATTGAAAAAATTCATATAATTTATTTATTTTTATCTTATATTTATAACTGAGTGAGGGAGTGTTGCACAGCCGGCGCGGTCAAACGGCAGCAACAACTCCTCTATTTATATTTGTCTGAATAAAAAAAAGACTGCTCTCGCGAATTCGCTTGGCGTGAAGTGCAGCAAAAGGCGTCCGTTACTCAGGTGAAGTTTCAACGAACAGAGAAACATGTAGTGGCGTCTAGAATCTTCTTCTTTCGCAAATTCTTTTTTTTTGGCGTACCCCAGTGTTCTCATTACAACAACTAGACCCAATGATGATGGTGATTATAATGATGATTTATTGGCGAACGGCACTAACGATGTGCTTAGCACGGTCCCTTTATCACTGCAGTGCGCCGCGCAGCAAATAAGAAAAAAGAAGTGCGCTGGCCTCATCGATCACCTCGTTTCCAGATGATGTGACAGATTACCGGCATCAGTAGTCCGAAGGCTAACGCGATGCCGTGTAAGCTGTGGGTTCCTGGTGACAGGCAGCAGTTGACCTTGAAACTGCTATGGCCGCATGAGGTCGTTCGTTGGGAGAAAATTCCTGCTGAGATGGTTGCGCGTGAGTTTGTTGAAGCTTCGCATCCGTAGTCATAATGTCTTATCAACATAAAGTGAAGAATGAATCGGAAGTAAAATTTATCCGCTGCGGTGCCCATTGGCTTTGCCGCTGCGCTGCTTTACACAAGGTTCCGGGTTCCGTTTGCTGCCATGGCGGCCTCATTTCGACAGTAGCAGAATGCAAGAACGCCTGTATGCCGTGCCTTGAGTGCATGTTAAACAACCCCAGCTCGTAAAAATTAATCCGGAGCCACCCGACCCCCCCCCCTCCCCTGCGATACAGCGTCTGTCATGGTCCACTGTGCAGCTTGGGAATGTTAAGACCCACATTTTAATTTTTAAAATGAAAGCTGAGGTATAGTACGCCACTTATTCGGGATTGCGCGGATGGTTCGTGAGGTGGCACAAGAAAAGATAGCCTGCTTTTGTTAGTGCTGGGATCTACGAAGACGCTCTTCTGATGACGGTCTTCTGAGGTCACTCAGAACAGTGTTCGACCGAGGAACGACCCATGTGGCGATGGGAGATCTCGCGATGGAGTACATTGTCTTCGGAGCGACTCGCATACGAAAGTGCGACAACTTATTTGCCATGCGAGCGTTTCTTTGTATACTTCCGTCCTACGCCATGGTAGCTAGCTGTGCCTGTGTAACATATCCGAACGATGTCAAAGCCATCGTTCGGCTTTAATAAACACCACCAATAAATGTCATACTTTAATAATTACCATCGGTAATTCGTTCACTATAGAAAGTTATTACACTTTATCGAGAGCGCTCTCATGCGACAGGAAGCCGTAGTATGGAGTAAACTCTAAACAAACACATTTCCACACTTGAGTGTCTTTCGCGCCATACACCCTGCGCTGGGTTCCTACAAATGCCCACACTGCAATCAATGCGTAGCGATTTACCACATGGTATGGGCTTGCGCAAGCGCACCAGAGCTTACGCCCATAACACATCCCACTGGCACACACGGAAATGGGAGGCAGCGCTGTTCAGCTCCGACTCGAAGGACCAGCTCAACCTGGTCAACCGAGCGAGAAGGGCAGCTAAGGCCGCTGGACTTCTGGACTGAGAGGACCACCCACTGCAGAGCGGAGGAGCCACCTACGCTCGCCTGCTCTTTTGTATAAAGTGTACTCTCTCTCTCTCTCTCTCTCTCTCATTGAGAGCACATAAGACTGCGAATGTCATTTCCTTCAATACGCTTTTCTTACTTGAAAGTCGGAAGGGTGGAGCGGGGTAGTGGAGGGGGAGGCTATGTGTTTGAATTATCCTAAAGGCCCTTAAAACATGGTGTAAAGACTCGGAAGCGATTGGACGCACTCTAAAACCATGTTTATATCATCACATTAAAGGCCCGAATGATATGAACGTTCACATATAAGCCACTGAGAACAACGAGGCGAACTGGACCACGGCCGTGTAAATGTCCTTGGTCCTCGAAGCTTATCTGCACTCGTCTGTTACTTCATCTGACCGCGGAGTTCTTGCCAGAGGAGATTCCCCTTAATATGCACGCTTCTATAGTTGCGGAGGCACATCTGCTGAACGCTTCCCCACATTGTTTTGTTTTTCCTTTCCTTTTTCCGTCCTACCTCGATTAGCCGTGTACGCAACCCGGGACTCACAAAAATTACGCTATTATTGATTTTACAATCACCTATAGCGTTGCCGGAATTGTCAACCGCGAACGTTAATAAATGGCTCATGAGTGAGATAAAACGGTGCAAATGCACACCATTTCTTCTCTTCCTTTCTTTATTTATTTCTTTCTTTCCTTCTTTCTTTCTTTATTTCTTCGTTTAATTTCGTTTCCACGCGCTAGCACACGATGGGGCTGGCACTAATCTTCGCGCAGAAAAAACCTTGAAAGCTGCTCCGGTGCCCAACTGTTCTGACGTAGGTTTTCGCTTGCCACCCGGCAGATTACCTTCGCCAATAACAGGCTTCTCTTTGAGTCACGTCATTTAGCTCCCGCTTCTTTCATTTCACTTTTTTCTCTCACGCATGCAAATGATGAAAAATTAAAGCCGAAAACCTCTTACAGATGAATTTCATGCTACAGTGTTATAGCATTTTTTTTTCTTCAAGGCTTGTATAACTTTTTGCAACACTTGACATTGAAAAATGCGCACGCGATCGGCGGCAGCGGTCGCATAGTACTGAATTATGACTGAATTACGAGCACTTATCTCAAAAAGCCTAAGCTGCTAATTGGAAGCGATCCTCTCTTTAGTCTTTCGCGGTCTTATAGTCGGGGATTAAAGAAAACACCGCAGAGCCTTTCCGATCAAAAATATGCACACCAAGTGAGAAGAGCGAGCTTTCGTAGCGGATTGCTCTTGCGCAAGAGAGTCGATGAGTAATGAAATTTGCGTTTAATTTAGCGCGAGTAATGAGGGCCAATGAACTAAGTCCGAAGTAGGCTCCAATCCGCTTTTGCAACCCGTCAAAAAGCAATGGCATAAATCGCTTAGTTTGTGAAGCCTGCAAAAACGCTAACGATCAACTTATGCGCTTAGGGCACGCTTTCAAAGCTTCCTTCCTTCTTTTTCTTTCTTTCTTAGGGCGCATGCCCGAATTATGAGATTGCTACATTTCGATGTATATCTCTCCATGCTATTAAGTCCAAATCGCCACCTTAGTGTAGATAGCCCCTTGTATGTTCGCGCTGCTGGCAAATACAAAACAGTGCGATACTGTGCCGATGTTGTACACATCTGCGTCGACTCCACGAACCCGGCAACAAAGCATTTCACCTTCGACAACAGTTCGCTGTGTTGGTCGGTTAAACTGCGCGCTATTCTTGGCGTTCTCATCGCCGACTCATCAACAAGAGTGGTGTTTCCGTTATTTCTCATCCCTCGCTTCGGTTTACGCATATCTTCCCCTTCTTCCTGTTTGTCATCGTGCCGAGACGGCGGCAAAGAGACGCTGTGGCGCGCTGTGGATACTCGTGCGGATATTCGTACACGGTGGAGTTCTTTCCGATCAAGTACAGGCCGCCCAGAACGCCCATGATACGGCGGTAAGGTTAAACCTTACTGTCCCGACGTGGGAGCCACCTGCGTCAACATAAGGGTTGATCTTCAGGACTATAAATAAAAGTTCATTATACCATACCATACATCAATTAATAGCCCTGCATCAAGAAAAGATATCGTCGTTCTCCAAACGGCATCCATTAGATAATTCAAAGCGGACAATTCGACATTCAATTTATATCTTACGTGAATTTGTTACGTTATGCACAAAGGTTCTGCAAAAGCTGTATTTTCATATCACAATTTTTTTTTATATTCACGATAACATATCAATCATGTCCGCTTTAGATGTGTTATTAGATGCAATTCACATAATTGTGATGCAATTTTTTTTTGATTAGTTACAGAGTTGTAAGCTTGATAGTGTCGTTCTCTGAAAATTTTTGATTTTTGCCAATTTTTAATAAACGATTGCCGACCTAAATCAAGAATTCGAGACAAACAGTCACTAGGTTTTAAGTCTTTCTTTTAAATGTAACAAACCTCGCCAAATTTGGTGCAGTGGTTGCCGAGAAAAACGAATTCTCATTTTACATGTATTTAGATAGCAGCACACGGGCTAAAGCTTCCTCTTAAGCTCGAGCTTTCGGCTTTGCAAACGAAACAGCCAAACGGCAACGCACCGTAACATTGTGGAGTTTTCAAGAGGTAGGAGGAATACGGATGATGGGGAAATACGGAGGGGAAAAAAAGAAAGCAAACGAAGGGTGGAAAAAAATGCTTGCTCAAGGAGCCACGTTTTGAGGCCACAACAAGAACAATAACGAAACGTTGAGCGTGAGCCGATTGCTGGCCATGCAACGAGAAAGCACATGAGGGGAACCTGAGTCAGCGCGATTGCTCGGATGCTGGTCCGGCTTCGAGTGCAATCTATATATGGACGTCCAAGGGTGCGTGGTGGGGGAAATCTTATTGCTAAAGAGGTACAACGGGAGTTGGGAGCAAAGGGCGCAACCTGAGAGAAAGTTAGGGAAATAAAGAGTGTAGCCGCTAGTTCGTCCTCTTCGGCGCAGGTGTTAATTGTTGTCTGGGGGATCAAGAATTAAGCCGCCGCTCAATTCGCTCCGCTGAGGGAAACGGAATCTTGTTCTCTGCATTCTTTCTACGCGGGACCCGGCGTCACTACCCCTCGCTTCTCGTTTCTTTTCTTTCTTTTTTTTTCGGTCGTTTACTTTCTCGCAACGTTTGCTTCAGGGCCGTTTCTGTGGCTACGTTCTGAACTTACGAGCTGTTCATTGCAAAGTAGGGTGGCTTCCGCTGTCGCTCATGAAAATGCTCGCAGAAGAGCCCACGAACAAGTGGGCTCTTCGAACGTTACGAGAAGGGCCCCCTCAGCGATCGTCGAAATACGCTCCCTTCTGACGCATGATTCGTCGATCTCCGACCGCGCAAGTAAAATGGAAGTAGAGATCACGAAAGTTGCGCTGATACGTTAACAGCGGTGCAAGATTAGACCGTTGCTTTCTTTCAAAGTGCTCACTTATTGATTTCATATATTTCCCCTTCCTTTTTTTTCTTTTCTTCAGTCAATGAGATGTCTCTTTGGAATAAATGGGAAATAAATGTCGGTATCATGATTTCTACACAGAGAGTCATCGAAATTTTCATATTGCAGCCTAAAGTCTGCAGGACAGAACGTCCGCGTAATACGTCATATTTACTACTTGCTCTCTTCTATACAGAGAGATTTTGTCGCCTCTTCTTTCTTCGTCACTCTATCCATCTTCTTTTGAGCGCCCGCCGGCAGAGAGAAAGAGAGAGAGAGAGAGATGGAGAGATAGAAGAAAGGCAGGGATGTTAACCAGTCAAGAGTCCCACTGGCCACCCTGCGCTGAGGGAAGGGTGTAATGGAATGGAAAGAAGGGACAGAAAGAGAGATGGAAGTTGAGAGTCGTCCACGAACAGCACTTCAGAGTCAAAGGCGCAGAAAGCACAGAAGTGTATTTAGTGCCTTCGGGGCGGATGATCGGTGGGGACAATGTTCTAGTATCGTCTGCTCACTCATAAGCGATCATCTATTTTCCTGAATGCGTTGGTCATAGATTGTCTTTGTGCTTCAAACTGAGGGCAGTGGCACAATAGATGGTCAATGCTCTCCTCGGAGCCGCAGACGTCATATGTAGGACTGTCAGCTATTTCAATGAGTGCTAAATAAGCTTTCGTGAAGGCGACTCCCAACCACAACCGACAGAAGAGACGCTCCGCGTCGGTGCAGTCCGGCCGGAGGTCTGAGTTGCAGCGAAGGGTTTTGTCTGTGCAGTCTGGTGCACCTTGAGTGTGCGGTGTTCCACTCAGCTAACGAGGGTGTGCGTGCTTGAACGCAAAGCTGTCTCACAGCGTCTGTCCTTGAGAGAGGAATGGGGACGCAGCGGCCTTCTTGGTTTGACGTCCGATCATAGATTGTGTTGACACTACCCAGGTCTTTCCTGCTAGGAACCGGAACATATGGAAATTCCCGTTAGTCATTTTTTATGCGAAGCATATTACGAGAGCTCAACCCAGCTCCTCAGGCGCGGCGGTGTCGCCTTGAAACCACGTGACACCGTGACGTCACGACAGAGGAGAAGTGGCTTTGGCTCAACTCTTGCAAGACGGGCTGGGTGGGAATGGAACCAGGGTCTCCGGAGTGTGGGACGGAGACGCTACCACTGAGCCACGAGTACGATGCTTCAAAGCGGTACAAAAGCGCCTCTAGTGAATGCGGTGTTGCCTTAGAAACGAGCTGTTTCTAAGGCGTGCGTCTCTTGCTCAGGCGCACATTTCGTTGCCGCGCCGAACGCTGCTTTGCTCGACGCTCACCGCGTCCAATGCGGGGCGCGTAGTCGCTGGCGGGTCGACGGGAACGCTGTCGCGTTCCACTCTTGAAGGCGAAGCAGAGTAACGCATGAGTTGTTTCTTCGTCTAGCCGAACCAAATATAGCCAAGCAACAGCAGTTGACCAGGCTAAACAGTGGTTCAACAACTAAAATAAAGGCTAGTATGCTTCGCATCCTGGGCTTAACCTTACCTAAGCCACAGCCATTTTTTCACATAATTCGCATGAAGGGTCCAGGAGAGATTTCTGTGAATAACAGTCCCCTTCCCCCCCAAGAATCTGTGACTTGTACTTTATGAGATCAGCTGTCCATCGACGTATATCGCGTATGGAGACATTGGCTTCCTGGTAAATGCCACCACTGCGCACTTTTCATGTGCCATTTGAAGCCCTTGTTCAGGAAGGTACGATGATGTTAAAGTGCCTGCCTTCTGAAGCCGCGCGCGACTGTGAAGTCGTGTCACACCTGTCGTCCAATTACAATGTCGTCGGCATAGATGGACAGCCTAACCGTGCATGGAAGGATGTCAGCGTGTCCAATGAGTGTTAACTTGAAGAGCGTTGGGCTCAGTACTCCACCCTCAGGGACCACACGGTTACTGTAATGATGGGAAGTTGGGCCATCCTTGGTAAGTATGAAGAATGATCTCCTTTGTAGGTAGCTACTAATGCAGAAGTAGATCCTGCCGCCATGTCCTACTGTCTCTAACGAGCTGAAGGTCGTCGCGTCGTGCATTAGGTTGTCATATGCTCCCTTAACATCCAGAAACAGGGCAGCAGATAATCGTTTGCAGGATTTCTGATGCCCGACGTACGTCACCAAGTTGATAACGTTGTCTATGGAGGAACGGCCACGCCTGAAACACGCCATTGCCTCTGGATATACCTCACAATGTTTGAGATACCATTCTAATCGTGCTAGAACCATTCTCTCCATTAATTTTCCGACGCAGCTGACAAGCGCAATCGGTCGGCAAGAGGCAATGTTTACAGGCGACTTGCCAGGCTTAAGCAGCGGAATTAGGCCACTGGTCTTCCATTCCTGGGGAACCGTGCTTGTCTGCCAGAAGCTTTTTCCTTCAGAACCTCTGCATGTTTTTTTTTTCGCTTTCTTTTTAATTTATTCATGCGCATTCTTTGTTTACGAATGCTTCTTGCAAATAATGTTCAGAAAGATGGCTATTAGTGTTGCCAGAAAAAGGCACGTAATTTTTTTAAGGATTTTAAAAGCATTACAGAAAGCGTGGGCTATCAGTTCATGTCGAGAAAATTGAACTAAGGGGAATCGCGCACAGAAAGACGAAGAAAAAATTATCAACGAAATACACTAAAACAATTATTAGCTAAGCACTTTCGTCGCTTTTCTTTCTTTTCTTTTTTAAGGGTAAAAGAGAGCGCCGCTCCGTACATTTCGAGTCATTGCGGGCGTACTCGCTAGCCATGGGAGCTCGGGAAAATATCCTTGAAGAAGTTACAGACAGATGACCTGAAACTGCAAGTCCCGGGCACCCGCTGCAAACTTGTAACTCAAAGCAATCCATTTGCTCCCGCTCGGAAGCCACGGAGTCCTCCCAGCGTGCAACTTCACCGCAGACCGTGGGGGTCATCGGCACGGCAGCCGGACAGTCCCAGCGGCCACCGTGCAGGTCTCAGCATTGTCTCCCGCACAGTGCAACCTGGTCTTCCGTAAAAGGACGACCGCGCCGCGCGGCTCCCCTGAGATTTCCCTGAGGATCCGCGCCGCTCCCCTTCCCCGCTGCGAGCTTCGGCTGACCGCGGCCGGAATCACTGGCGTGTAAACGGTGGTGGCTGCTGGGCCCTAACGAACGCCGGGAGTGGGATATAGCTTTTTGCAGGGGCGCAGCCGTTCCCCGATGGGGATGCCCACCGGTGCACCAGGGCGCTCCTCCTTACCGCCGTCCGGCATCGAGCCGTTACGGCTCACTGACGGCTTCGCGACCGTTGGTCAGACCGTTGGTCAGGTTCCCGGGGCTGTCGCGCTGATGATGAACACTTTTCTCTATTTTCTTCATCGCTCCCAACGTTCGCTCTTAGTCAACCACCCCCATTCTCTCTCTCTCTCTCTCTGTCTACCTATTTCTCCCGATTTCTCTCGTCCTTTGTCCATTCTAACACATCCTTCTTTCACTGCACTTTTTCCACACTTCTTGTCCATTCCATTTTTTTCCACTCCACTCCGATATGGATTGTTCCCCTACCGATCTCGCCAAAGGTGTCTGCTGGTGTTAATGAGCGAAGGCGCTGCCGGAAATCGGGGTGCATCGAAGCGTCATTATTTGTTACCTTCGAGGTCACCCCCTTTTCCCGAGGATTCGGACAAAGCAGGCCCTATAGTAAGGGCCTGCTTTATCAATCAGCTTTATATTACAAATGACTCCTTGTACGAGCCGTCCTTGCTGGTAACACGTTGCCAAGTGGTTCTTTTAGGTTAGGTTAGGCTAGGCTAGGCTAAATTAGCTGAACGCGCTGAATGTGTGGCACAAGGTGTCGCCAGAGCATTGGGTGTAGGTGCTCGGAGATTCGGCATTTTCGGCGATCCGTTGGACTTAACCGGCGGAAAGAGACGGAGCCCAAGGGAACTGATTGTTGGGCGCCGTTCCTTCTCGTCACTACTACCTTCACGTCATTGCGAAGTGCAAAACCAAAATAAGCGGCAGGAAGTTGTGATGTCGAAGAACGCCCGTCATTGTGTATGTGGTGCATGCATCCCTCTTATTGATTGCGGCTGCTGTGATGGTGTCTACGAAGGTGCCCTTATTTTACTGAGAGACCCAATGGCAAGAATCAAAGGTCCTTCGATGTTCCAGGCGGGCCTCCTCAGAGCCGCTTTAATTGCAAGCTGTGAAACGTAGGCTTTTGTATGGGTTCTTACGGCCCGCTTTTTCGAACCTCCTATCCGAGAATGTGACCCGGCCACAGTTTCTCAAAGCAGCGCTCACCGGCCCAAAGAACGGTGATGCGGAGCTTGAATAGGTAAGCCACGATGACAACCACATCTCCTTTTCCTAAAGCTGTGGCCCGTTAATTGACAAGAGTGGTGCACTTGTTTTATAACTATCACAGCGTGACACGCTCACAACAGAAACTGAGGCATTCAGTCTGTGTGCAGCACAGCCGCAAAAAATGACAATACCTCAGCAATGGTTAAAGGTAAACATTCGGCGTATATCTAGCTGATTGGGGACAACTGAATTTCACTCTCAAAGTCTACGAAAATTGTTTTACGCGCCTGTCAAAGCATTAAAAACGCATATAATAAGTGCCTCACGCCATCTTGCCCCTGAAGAGGGAGTTGGCCGGGCTCACAAAAGTCAGACTTCTAAAATAAATTTGGTTGGAGTCCTTTTTTTTCTTTCTCTCTTCTCTTTAACACAGCAGTGGTTACACGAGGCGTTTCACTTCCAGACAGGGGCACTCAAGACAGCCAAACGGCGGCCCACTGTGCTCGAAAGGCTTGCTACCTGCAATACACGCGCGCGCGTAATATACGAAAAATTGCTTCTTCATTAGTATTAATTAGGAAGCCGGCTCTCCAGGGGCGGGGCAGTCGTTCAGATCACTATGGGAATGAGATCATCGCCGCGCGGCTATTGAACTTTCGAGCCTTACGGTGCTTGGAAGGAAGCGCTCTCTATTCCCTCGTTATAAGCGCGGTTCATTCACTCCGCCGTACGCGCGTAAAGGAAGCTGCGATGGAGCTTTCAGGTAAGAACCAGAAGTGCTTCGCTTCGCGCATTTACCTCAATTACAGCACTCAAGCGCCGAGGCGACAAAGAGGAGGAAGCCATCCTTAAGCACCTCCTCTCCCCGTCCCGAACAAAAAGAAACGAGAAAGAAGTGCTACCTTTTTACCGAGACAGCCTTTCGTAAAGCACAGAAAGGACGAGCACAGGGGGGCTACTCAAACTTCTGACCGGAACCTACTTTCCATGATTTCTTATGCTAGAATTTCCGCGAGCAATGCTTTAACTTTTTCGTTAAAGAATTGATTCAATCATTAAAGCTTTGCCGTCGTTTGCAGACGTGAAAGAGGAAAGGGTACCGCCCTGAACGCCACGGCGTCGTCAATGACCCGTGAGAGGGCTTTATAAAATAGTTGGCTCGTTCGTCCGCTCACCTGCGTGTGCGGAGAAAGACAGAATCATGCCTACGCTTTGCGATGAAGCTTGAACACGCCAGAAGAGAGAGAGCCTTTGAAGTGGGCCGAGTAATCGAATAATGCTTTGGTGCTCTTAAAATTCAACAGTTGACCTCACTGATTCAGGCTGTCCCGCCGCCTGGTCGCTCGTCATTGATTCGTTTAATTCAGGCGGTGCTACTCAAAGGATTGCCAACGGCTTCGCGCTGCAACTGGTAGGATTAGCGACCTAGAGTCACCGACGCAGCAGCTCGCCTTCAGAAGGAGCACGCTAATGCACGCTCTCCAGAGGTCCGAGTTCGGACGCCAGAAAAATCATAATGCCTCAGGCGAAAGACGAGTGCCACTGCACTCGCGCTTACGAAGGCGGGAAGCCAGGATAAAAGGCAGCAGTGGAGACGACGCGGGAGTTAGGAAAGGAGTGAGTGAGTGAGTGAGTGAGTGAGTGAGTGAGTGAGTGAGTGAGTGAGTGAGTGAGTGAGTGAGTGAGTGAGTGAGTGAGTGAGTGAGTGAGTGAGTGAGTGAGTGAGTGAGTGAGTGAGTGAGTGAGTGAGTGAGTGAGTGAGTGAGTGAGTGAGTGAGTGAGTGAGTGAGTGAGTGAGTGAGTGAGCGTGTACGTGCGTGCGTGCGTGAATCATAGACGATCATCATCGCTCATCGATCTGTTGAAGCCAACTTGACGGACAAAAGCGTTTTTATAGAGGCCACCTCTTACGATTCACTACTGAACTGCGTCATCCGAATCCTGCCACACACCTGTATATTCGCGAATTTAATCAATCCGTCATACTCTTTGCCGTCATCGACAGCATTCATTCATTCATTCATTCATTCATTCATTCATTCATTCATTCATTCATTCATTCATTCATTTATTTATTTATTTATTTATTTATTTATTTATTTATTTATTTATTTATTTGCACATGCTGCTGTCTTTTGTTCAAGACATTGCAGTAACAGGAACATAATGAAAAATTAAATGTTACAGGATTGAAAAAGTGCAACAGTTAAATAGCATCGACAGCAGTTACACAAAAGCAGAGCTAAGTAAGACAAATAAATCAGAGCAGAGGTTATGAAATACCAGGATCAAGGTTAAATATATGAAAGGAAATGTGCAATAGCATTGCAGCAGCATAGAAATGCTCACGCAGAAATATGGCTGCGTAGCTCTTTAACAAATGCTTCGTTTGGCAGTTTACGACCCACCGTGGTGGCGTAGTGGCTGGGGTGTTGCGATGCTAAGCCCGAAGGCACAGGATCAAATCTCGGCCCCGGCGGCTACATTTCTAGGAGAGCGAAATACAAAAAAAGCATTCATGTACCGTGAATTGGTTGCACGTTGAAGAACCCCAGGAGATCGCAATTAATGCGGAGTTCCCTACTAATGCGTGCCTCATAATGACATCGTGGTTTTGTCACGTAAAACCTCAGAATTAAGAAGAGAGAGAGAGAGAAAGATTGCGCAGAGTGCCATCGAGGCTGTTCCATAGCTTCTTGGTTTGAGGAAAAAAATGTTTCGCAAAATGCCCCCCCCCCCCCCAACGAAAAAATAAAATAAACTTCAAACAATCCCGGTGGCATATAAACGATACAGTGTTTAAGGGGTTCGTGTGTCGAGTTTGACGGTCAGAATGACTGACCAGAGTGATAGGTGCTTGAATTTGTGAAGATGTGTGAACAATATAAGCAATATGAGCAATATAAGCAGCTCACATGTGCGCCTCTGGTGCACTGATTCAAGCGACAATTGGTAAGGGCACGACATGGGCTGGAAGTCACGCTCATAGTGATTATAGATTAATCCAATGACCTTTTCTTTATCGATTTAAATGTTCGCACGAGCGTGGGGAGACCACACCGTAGAAGTATATTTTACAACGGGTCGATCGGAAGCCTTATACGCAATTACCTTTTTAACATTTTTACTTGCATATTTCAAGGTGCGTTTAAATGTTCGAGTATTGTAGTGCTTTCCCGCCTAGTACATTGATACGCTTATGCCGTGTTAAGCTAGACGTGACAGTGACATCCAAGTATTCGAACTGATTAACATGTTTTAATTTTCATGCATTACCAAAGTGAATTTCATAGACACCCTTTTGTTTGTAAAAATCATTATTATTGTGTTTTTTTCTTGCTTATTTGCCCTTTGCCACTCATCGCTCCATTTACAAAAATGACAAGACACCTTGTTGAGCACCTGCTGGTCCTGCCGGTTCCATTTCCTTGACGCCTATTCTGTCATTCCATATTATACACCACCGACTGCACGTTATGCGCATAACTTAACATATTCGATTCCACCTTTTCATTTCATCTCAACTAGAATATCATCGGTTCTCAATCGATACGTTGTCTACAAAGCAGTCTTGCTGTTTCCTAGATTCCCGCCCGTCATTTTTCGTTCCATTGCCGGTTGCGCTGTCCTTAGCTGTCCTATTCGTCCCGGAAATTTCTCGTTATTAGCCCCTAGGTTTCGGCAGCATAGATTAGGGCTAACAGCATACAGTATCCTATACTTCATTATCTTTTTCGAGAGAATTGGTAGGCTGCGGATAAGCACAGTAAGTACGCGGCTGCGAATGTGCGAAGGCTATTGTCTGATCCCTAGACCAAGAGAGAGAGAGAGAGATGGAAAAGCAGTGAAAAGGGGAAGATGGAGAGGACCACTGCGTGAGCATAACCTTCACGCAAACGCCCGGCTTTTACGGCGAATTAGCCGCAGTCCAAACCGCACATTCTTCCGCCGGCTTGAGTGCATCTGGGACTCTTTTGCCTGGCTGAGAATTGCGAGCCCAAATGTCTTGGACTGAGGTACGCTGCGGAAGGTGAGGAAGGATTCTCCCCGCGCTACTCCGAGAACTCGGGAGGCCTCTGCAGGAACCCCGGTGCACATCAGAATAGTGGCTAGCTGGGTTTGTTGGTACGGACGCATACTTCAGCAAACGGCGCAAAAGCAACAGCGCCCGTGTCGTGTGCCCACCTTCCGTGTCTCGTTCTTGCGCTATTTGCAGCAATATCTGGCGAACAGTTTGCCTGGCGAACAGACTGGCGAACATCTGGCGAACATCGTTTGCCTGGCGAACAGTCTGGCGAACATCGAATACCTGGCGAACAGTCGTCATGGGTGACCTTTTCTCTGCAGATTACGCGTCAGTTGACAGAAGGTGCTCTCCAGTGGAAGCTGACGTGCGATGGCTGGGTTCCGTCTGTGTACTGGCTGCTTTGTTTTGCGCATTCCGCGCCTGTTGGCGGGCCTGCTGATTTCAGCGCTATTGGGCGACGCTGCGCTTGGAATGGAATGCGTAGAGGTGAAGTGGTCGGGCATGCCTGGTCTATTTTACCGGCGCACCCACTAGCAAGCCTCGTTACTAGACACAAATGGGAGCTGGCCGGCACAAATAACATCGACAGCTACATTTTGCAAAGCTTGGTTATCGAATCTTTGTATGTTATTATGCTGCCTTGTTGTAACTTTTGAATTACCTTAAAAAACACTCATTCATTCATTGCGCGCGTGTATACAATGCTGGCGCAATCCAACTGTTTTCAGGTATACGTCGCAACCATTTGGCTCGAGCATACTACGAATGTACTCCATTAGGTCGATCGAAGAAACACTATAGCGAGTGTGCCTGTGTGGAGGCGTCCGTAACACTTTTTTTAGTCTCTGGCAGCTTTGCAGCGCGAACCTATTTGAAAGTACGGATGATCGGTAGGGTTAGTTGAGTAAGTCAGCTGGCATTACTTCGAACGGAAAGTTGCGTGGAAGCTCTTCCGTTGCATTTACACCATATCGCGTCTCCCTTTTTCAGCCTGTCCGGCACACGCTGTTTACCGCACCATTAGCGTACTCGCTGGCACTGAAACTAGAAGAGAATCGCAACCACAATATGGTCACGTGTTCACCAATCGTATACGCTTCTCCTTCGCGTGATGTAGGGTAATTATCCCCGAGAGTTGCTGTTACAGATAACTAAAAAACAATGGCAGAAAATAAAGAGGGAGAACCGCCGCTGTCTGTGTCACATCTACTGACAGCCAGAAACTAACGAGCTATCAATTAATTTCGACTTACTGCCATGGGAGAGAAAGCAGTCCGAAGGCATCGCGCATAAAAAAGCCGCTGTGACGACAGTGTTCTCTTGGCGGTGGTCACGTGTTCTTTTTTCCTCGGCGAAGTGACTTGATTAACGACAAATACGCACTGTATGCCGAATGGCATTTTCTCGTTAACGGCGCAGAGAAAGTAACATGCGGCAGAAACCGCAAGACTGTGTTGTGGTGTTGCCCAATCGCGAAGTTCATTATTCCTTTGTGACCGCCTCGCCGAACGCCGACAGCGCACGTAGATTTCTTTTTTTCTTTTTCATTCTTTTCTTTTTGCTTGCTTGTTCTGTGAAAACTGCACATTACAAAAAGTAAGCCCAGTGTTAGTATTCTTGTCACCCCTCTTTTGAACTGTTACTTAATCGCGGTTAATGACTTCGGCTAAAAAGTCGGAGCTTTTTTGTGTGTGTGTGTACGTCCTGCGCTATTCAGAGGAGCGTGAAATAGTATCAAGGTGTTATACAAAGCTATCTGTCTGGAGAATACTAGGCCAAATATAGGGTAATAAAGTGTGAAATGTTGAATATTATGTTAAAATGTGAAATACTGAATGAAGTGCACTGATCAGAAAGAAAGTTGGTGTTTATATATATATATATATATATATATATATATATATATATATATATATATATATATATATATATATATATATATATATATGTAATATTCGGTTCTAATGAGGTTACGAGCATTCTGTACTAAAATTCAACGCCATGTTGTCTCCTCTCGCTGCTTACTAGTATGGCCAGTGTATATAGTATTCTTAGCTTTGTGTTATTCATTTCAGATATCACGAATTTACAAATTACGTTTGTAATATTTGCGTACTATATTCAGTACATATGCATTTTGGGCTCTTTTGCTACCTACTTGTTGCTGTCAGTGTGATATAGGCAAGTCAGGCGACCATCATACCATGTGACATGTACGTCTCCTAAGGCATTTTTTTTGTGTGTGTGTGTGATAAAGACTGCCTTTGATAAGAATGAAATGAAAATGAAATGAAATAAGTATTGAGGCGACTGAGCAGGTGGCCTCCCCGCCCCCCCCCCTCGCCTCGAAATTTCTGCGTTAGTATGGGGTCTGCCCCCCCCCCCTTCCCCCACTGCCTTCTTTCGTCCGGCCCGGAAAAAACATTCCTGGCAGGGACACTGAGAGCGGGGCAGTCTTTTCTCCGCTCCTGGTGCGCTCAGTCCCGATATTGCCTGAATTTACCGTTGAAATTTTATTATGAATATCCCGAATCAGGTGCGATTTTCATGTTTTAGAAACATGATGGAGCAATCAAGTGCGACTGCCTCCAAATTTGCCATTTAAGCATTACCCCAAGGCACTAATAAAAAGTTAATTAATGCATATTTCTTAAGTAGTGTTCTGAAGCACACATTACCAGCGGCAAATTATGTCTACCTCGCCTAGGAACTTTACTGCAACAACACTACATGCGCTGTACTTATAGCTTTCTTTTTTAATAAAAATCTATATGGCCTAAGAAAACACCCTGTGTAGAGCAAACCATTCCATTTGTATATAGTTCATGGAGTACTACATAGCCTAAAGGAACGTCTGCTAGTCCAAATCATAATGAGATACGTCTCCCAACTGAATGATGATTCCGTATGAAACGCGTATTCACACTCCTTACAGATCTGAATTAATTTGTAAGGAGCGCTCTGGAGGAAACTGTCTGTAAGCATCCGTGCAAACTGAAGTTTCAGTCATCGTGAAGTGGGATTGCGGAAGCTATCAATAATTCTGATTCAAATCATCTAACCAGTGCCACAGAACAAAGAAAAAAAAAGGGGGGGGGGGAATTGGAGGATATGAGGGCGCTGGGGAAGAAGTGCATTACGATGCAATAAACGCTGCTTTTGTGCGTGCGTGCGTGCGTGCGTGCGTGCGTGCGTGCGTGCGTGCGTGCGTGCGTGCGTGCAAATAGACGTCAGAGGGACTTTAGTAAAGTCCCAATGGAGGAACATATTGCAAACTGCTTCACGACAGAGCAAACACGGCTAAGCTCGCTGCCGCCCGTGTAGTTCCGTTTCCTCGTGTTTAGCTCGAAAGCGAAGGAAAACGTGAAGCGTAAACTCTAAGCGACAATTCCGTGCCGCTTTGAAGTCTTAGTGGGAATCGGGTGCATAGCTGAAGAGCATTACAGATGATGCCTGAGGCGTTTAGCACTTGGTCATGGTTACCAGAAGCTTGTAAGACCCGGATGTCTCAGAGTATTCGCGAATTCGACGCGATTTCTTTAAGCCTTAAAGCGCCACCGCCTTAAAGGAAGAAAATTATCAAATGGTACGGAGAAAGCGTTTTCATGGCGGACTAGAAGCAGAGCCGATTTCCTAATCAAGAAGTCGGGGCCTTAATCGCGACGTTCTGCAAAGAACTGCTTTATCTTTTCAAAAGCAGCATACGCACTGCAGACTTATGATGATTATTATTTTATTGTTACTATGTTGATTATTATGATGATGATGATCTTAAAGGCAGTGGCTTCGACACGCAATTATCGTTTCCTTCCTCGGCCTGTCCCTTTCGGTTGTGCGTTGGACTCGTCTGAACATGAATCTCCATTTTTCCTGGTCGTGAGCTTGTTCTGAGCTTGGTCCTTCGGCGGCGAGGTCGGTGTGCAGCGTGTCTTCCCGTGCTGTTTCTATAATGCGCTGAAATAATCATTTTACATAGGACGTCGCCGTTAAACTGCGAGCAGTTGCCTAATGGAGAACACTTTGCCCTTTATTCTTTCAAAGAAGGCTGCCATTTCAATTTATGATAGCTAAACCTATTATCTAAAAGCAGAAAATGGTTTTCTTCGCCTGTAAAAACGACATCGTGCATTATTAAGAGAACTGGAAGGCCGAAGCAATGAAATAATGAATGGATTTCGAAGCGGGTGTCTCATGGCCTGGTTGGATAAGAGGAGAAAATTTCGGGAATGGTAGCGGAAGGTTGGCATTGTGGTTCCGGCGGAGCCGGTGATAACAGATGGGATGTAAAACCCTAGCCAGGGTTGCCGTTGGTAGCGACATAGCGCCAAATTGGCTACTTCAGGGCCCTGTCTGGAGGCGGAAAGTTCGGGTTGACTCCCTGACCACTTCCTGGCTACTTTTGACTGATATTTAGGTGCGTTTGCTAGCCAGGTTTTGTTATTGATTTCAAATCAGATAATTACCACGTATTTAACACACCCCATTATTTTCCTCCTTTGCCATCGTAGTAGTTATTTCGCACCTTTGCTATTAGGGCACTGTGACGGAACGCTGCCTCCAATTCTTGAAGCTATTGGCGATGCAGCTTCAATAGCGCCTTCCCAATGCCTCATCAGTCTTTCGTAGGCTGCAGGTCACATGTCCTCATGCAATAGGGAGTGCGAACAGCCGCAGACATATAATGGAGCTGCCTCTTCATTTTCTTTTTACGTGCGTTAATCGAACTGGAACCGGAAATCCGGAGTTTGCACGCAATTAGCAGTAGGTTTGATCCCACATCGTGCCTGAGTTTCTGGCATGTGGCAGCCGCGTATGGGGACAGTTGCGGTGAATATCGATTTCCGCACCTGGCGCAAGGTGCGCTGAAGATTTTGACACCAACGCTTTCGAACGCCGACTTTGAGCGTGTTTTCTGTCACGTTGCCCTGACAAAAAACGAACTTCAGGAACAAACTAAAGCTTGGCTTGCTTGTCGCAATCCCCAGGATTAAGTTTGAGCTGTGCCTTCAGGAGAAGATAGCATCAACATTCGATGCGCCTAGTTAGCTGCTGAAAAGGATGTGCCAAAAGATTACTGTAACAATACCTACTGCCATTAATCGATGTGCGTGCATACCGAACATAAGGTGTTTGTGTGACGGGGTCGGGCCACTAATTCTTAATTCTGGTTGACTGATAACGGTGCAGAATGTTTATTACTAATAATTGTTTTGATTGATTGATTGATTGATTGATTGATTGATTGATTGATTGATTGATTGATTGATTGATTGATTGATTGATTGATTGATTGATTGATTGATTGATTGATTGATTGATTGATTGATTGATTGATTGATTGATTGATTGATTGATTGATTGATTGATTGATTGATTCCGGCTACATTCTTGATAAAGTTTCTATTTTGTGTTGGCTACGAGTTTAGCGCAAATATAGCTAGCGTGGCTACGTATGCAACTTTTCGGATGAGTTGTGACTCCTTTTATCAACTGTCCAGCAGCAACCCTGACCCCAGCGTTGTGGGCGTAACGCATGCAAAATAGCCAACACCAAATTCATAGCTTCGTCGCTTTTGCGTTCAGGCAATAACAGAGAAGTCTCGTAAAACATAAGTTGGCATATTGCAACATTTATATTTTTTTATGCTTAGCCTCATGAGCTTAGCATACGCGTAGCTACGCACGCTCACGTTAAAATATTTCTCCTAAGATAGTCCCTCTCTTATCTTAAACGGCGAATTGTAAGGGGAACTACTACGGTTCCAAATTTCATTGCAAGGACGTAAATATTTGCAACAATAAGGTCTGCCTGTCATCAGGATTGGAAACTGGGACCAATGGCGTCACTAGAATCAGGCCTGCCGCGGCAGCACCACCACTCCCCCTCCCCCCACCCTCCCCTCTCGCTTCAAGCAATGAAGCATTATCCTCATAGCTTGCTTCAGCATGGAGTTCGTTGCGTAGCTAACGAGTAAATATTTTTTATTTCGTTTTTAACTATCCAAAGTAACGACTGCACCCCACAACTCTCAATTCAGAAAACCATCTCATCGAAAGCCGATATTCACGTGTGTATCTTGTATTAGCAGGCAGAAAAACAGGACCGTGTAATTTTTTTTTATTTCAGAAAGAACTTTTCTTTCCGGCTGCAGAGTTCTACTTTAGTCTTTAGATTTGTCCTGTTGCAGTGTCCTGTTGCTCTCCTTTCCTCTTTCCTTTTTCCTCCCCTCCTTCCTATCTTCTATTTCTGTGTTGCTGTCACCTCCCTTCAGAAGAGTAGGCAGGCGTTGTGCCCCTTCCGGTGGCAGTTGCCAGCCTGCTCCTCGCTTTCCCTTTCCTAATACCTGTGTATATGTGTATATGTGTTCAAAACAAATAATAATAATAACTCAAACTTTTCAAGAAATAAACATATCAGATAGTTTTCATCGAAGGAATGTCCGGATTAACGTTACAAAAATAAACGGGCACCTAAAACACAAGAAATTTAAACTTTGAGCATGTAGAAAGACCTGCAGAAGTATATGTATATGCGCAGTGTATGCATAGCCACGTGCGATGGTCACTGCATGCGTAGCCGCGTAGGTATATATAATAGATTATCCGCATTTTCTTAAGTGAATTTTAAAGAAGCACCTCTCAAAGTTGAAACTTGAAAGGAGAGGAAAATAAAGATGAGCCAGGAATAGTAGGCGACTAGGCGAACAAGAATGCAGTCCGAGTAGAGCTGTGATATTTTAAAGGAACTTTCGTAGGAAAATTAAACTACATATTTATGCTAATCTCGCACCACCCGTTAGCGCTGTCAGCCCCAGTGGGGAAATATTTGTGCAGCATTTACAACAAGAGCTATGCGCCTGTCTCTACGGAACATTTCATTTACCTCTCAATGGCGGCGTCTCTAACGTATATTTGATTTTAACTCCGCGTCCTAAAGCAACATAAGTAGTTAAGCTTTGCTAAGGGCGCCCTCCTTCAAATTTCCAGTCTTTATTTCTTTTCTGTAGTCAACGTATAGTGTCAGGTTTCCACACAGCAAAAGGTGCCCGGCGCCTTTTTCCTTCTTTGACGAATATTTATATTCCATTTCACCAACCCCCCCCCCTCCTTTCGTTGCCCAGCTGCACCCTCCTTAGCGCTGCACCAGGGGTGGTCCTCACCTCCTCACTTCACCCCCTCCCCTTTAGTGACGCCAGTGGCTGGGACAGCAAAATGTTCGAATAAAAAAACATTTTTCTGAATCTTCTGCTCCCACTTCCTAAGCTATGTACCCTCTCCCAACCAGGCCATGACACATCATCAAAATTGATTAATTAATTGGTCAATTCATTCATCCATTCATTCATTTTCCTTACTTGTGTATGGCATTGTGTGAAGAGATCGAGAAAAACATTTTCGCTTGTAAACAATCGATTTAGCAATCAGAGATTGAAATGGAAGTCTTTCTCGCCAGAAGAACAGACAATGAGGGCTTTCTTTTAGACAATTGCTCACAGTTTAACAGCGACATCTGCTACATACCACGAAGAATTCATCACATCAGGTTTGCTTGTCGAAACCTCGCTCAGCAGTGCGTGTGTTGACACTGTAAAGAGAGAGGGTGCTTAGCAGACAAATGTCCTTGGCATGCTTACATATTTTGTCGGTCTCTTAACTCACCTTCACACATCGAAAATTTCGAAAGGATTACGGACTCCGGGGCCACGTTGTTCCGTTATCGATATTGTGCGAAGATGCGTCATGAGTGCCATTCCTATCTACGACCATTTCACAGTGGCTATGTCGATACAATCAAAAATATATCATTTTATTATTATTATTATTATTATTATTATTATTATTATTATTATTATTATTATTATTATTATTATTATTATTATTATTATTATTATTATTATTATTATTATTATTATTATTATTATTATTATTATTATTCCCAAAGGCTTCTAAAACAGGGCGGGTCGTTCCCGTCTTTAAGTCGGGTGTAGAAACTGCTGCGAGTAACTAGAGCCCTATTTCTCTCCTATGCGCAGAATCTAAATTATTCGAGTCAACTCTGCCCACAATAATTTCATTTTCCATTAAAAATACCGTCATTCCTCAGCCGCATGATTTCATATCGGGTCGCTCCGCAACTATACCAACCTCGTTATGTTACGTTTACGTTGGAGTAAATGGTCTGTCATCAGAAATTTATGCGGTTACATGTCGAGTTCCTCAAGGTCCTGTCCTAGGCCCTCTTCCTTTCTCACTGTTTATTAACGACGTTTTGGCAGTCATTCAAAACTCTTAAATTTTGTTATATGCTGATGGCACGAAACTTTTCAAGGCGGTAAAAAATGTTAATGATTGTGCCGCTCTTCAGAAGGACATTGCGAATTTTGCGTCATGGTGTGCTGGAAACAAGCTGGTCATAAACGCATCAAAAACGAAAACTGTAAGCTTCACGTGTAAGACTAACGAGATCTTATGTCTGAATAGCGTTAAAGACGTTCTCCTGCAAGAGTTCAAGGAACAAAGCGCCTTGTAGTGTGCTTCGATAGCTCTCCGAGTTTCTCGCCCCACGCTCAACAGACGAGGCAGCGTGCACTTCGAAAGTTCAGTACAGTATGTCGGGTGGCGAGAGACTTCAAACAGCCTAGGCCATTTGTAACTTTATGCAAGGGCGTATGCCTTCCAGTTCTTCCGTATTCCTCCGTTGTTTGGCGCGATATTTGTAGGTCAAATTGTGAACTTCTCGAAAGTGTGCAAAAGAAGTTCACATCTATATTTAAACATTAATTCTCTCAAAAGCATTCCATCTCCATAGAGCTAAGACGGACACTCACGTTACCTACGCGTACCACACATTAATACGTGGAAAAATCTGCTGCTCGCACTTGCTTTCTAATGTTCATTTTTACATGCAAAAAAGCACAAGAAAACAGCGCGCATTTCAGCCTTCCGATATTTGTGGCCCTCTATCTAGAGTGCAGGCGACATATAACGCCCATTCAGAGTGCCTGGATATCTTCATGCCTAATTTTAAAATCTTCCTGAAAAGATTTGCAGAGGAATTTCAATAACTGAACAAAAACTCTCACTTGTGGTGTGTTCCGTCATTCTTTAATCCTTTCATGTTTCTCCAGTTTTGCTTTGTGTTCTCTTTGTGTACTCATTTTATGCTCTCTTAATATCTGTATTCGCGAAATTATTACTTCTTTTTATGTATGCGCGTGTGTGTATGTGTGTGAGGGCGGGCCTTGTTTTTTCTGTGCGCTGTCTTGCCGAGTGCACCAGCACCAAGACCCTCGAGGTTGTTCGTGAGCACTTTAATAAACTCCATTGATTGATTGATTGATTGATTGATTGATTGATTGATTGATTGATTGATTGATTGATTGATTGATTGATTGATTGATTGATTGATTGATTGATTGATTGATTTTTTTACTTCCGTTTTATTGTAGTTTTTTCCTTTCAGTGTACTCGTGTGCCAGCACTCAGACCTCGGTGTTGTTCCTGGCTGCGTTAAAGCATTTATTTATTTATTTATTTATTTATTTATTTATTTATTTATTTATTTATTTATTTATTTATTTATTTATTTATTTATTCCGTAATGGTATTGAACGGCAGGTCTAACCTAACCTGCAAGAATTCGGCGCTCTTATAACATGCGATCGTGCCTCGCCCACATCGCATAATGCTAAACCACACGCGAAGCCACGGAGTGAAAACGCGATACTCCGCGCCGCGTTACGCATTGGTGGATCCCTGGGCACTTGTGTGCGAAATCAGGCACTTGCGCGAAAACGCGGAGGGAGGCACAGCAAACAGACCGACGAAGACCAACGAAAGCTAAAATATATACACAGAGAGAGAGAGAGTAGAAAGCCAGTCGGCCGCATGAAGACGCGTGGCATGTTATTACACGAGCGACACAGCAGCTCCATGCGGTCCCCATCAACCGAACAGGACAGTGAAACAGTCGAAAGTAGCCTGGAAAAACGTGTAATAAACTGGGGCTGCCGCACTCACTGGCTTCGCTTCCAGGGTTTACGGGACCTACAAACGCAAGTTACTCCTTTTTCTTTTTTTTTTTTTTGCGAGCTGCGCGTTCTTGATGACATTGCGGGGGTTCCTGGTTCTCTCTGTTGCTTTCTTTTGTCACCTCGAAATTTGTTCCTCCTGTAAAAGTCGGACGAACGGGGGCTTTGCCTGCTCATACATATATCGGTACGCATGTACCAGTCGTATTTTAGCTTATCTCACATATCTCTCCGATGCGTGTGCGCGTTTTACACCGAAAGGAGCGGTCTTTTTTTTTATCTCGTTCATGAAGATTACTTTTGCGTTATTTTCTTTCCTTTGCCCCCAGGGATGAAGCGCTCACTAGCTCACTGCTCCGGCGATAAACCATGACGAGGACGTGGCGAGAAGGCGGAGAAGGCAGACTCATATTTCACACGGTTTGGACCTTGGTTCGCTGTCGCCTCGGCGCTTTCGGGAGAGAATTCTTTGTCACTTTATTCCAGTCCGCGAGCTCTCACCTCTTTATCAAGCCGGACTACATAGCACGTATTACTCACGCTTTATTCAGCATCCTTGCGCATCTTCATCTTGAACGCTGGTGACAGCTTTCTCTCTCTTTCTCTCGCGCGGATTTTAGTTATTCGTTTTTTTTTTCTCTTCGCAGCCCCATTTCTCTCATAACACTCCTAATCTCGTTCCCCTTGTATTCCCGCTACAATTGGTAACATTTTGCAAATATTCTTCGCTACCCTAAAACAGAACGGCGTTCCAGATAAAACCACAAAACGCTTGAAAATGTATAACACAAATACATGCAAAATATGGTTACTTAGGACAATTTCCAACGTTCTCAAACGTTTGGTTCCAGGAAGAAGAGTGTGAAACAATGTTGCGAATAGCATGTACAGGTATATGGAGCAAAATGTTCCGCATAACAGCATCTATTTACCGGGAACAAGGTTCCTCGTATCCATTGAGGAGTACGATGTTAAAATATATAGAACGACGTGCGCGCCTTGGTCCGTAGTGATTCGAAGGACGAGGCTGCGACGGACGCCGAGGAAACACCTGCGAAGCGCCGACTCCACAAAGCAGGCATGGCGTCTCAAGACACGCTGCTACGAGCAACGGAGAGCTGTGGGAACGAGCCCGGAACCAAAAAGCCTCGTGTAGCCAGCCATCAGCGGTCGGCGTTGCTTACACTCGGCGGCGGCAAGTCGACGCCCTGAGCGTCGACTGGACTGGGTGGGGGGGTTGCTATAACGCAAGGTCTATGAGGAGGGCGCCGTAGGTTCAATCTGTTGTCACTCGCCAACATGGAGTCCTTAGAGAGATCGATAAATATTGCAGCACTCAACGTCCGGGGGCTTAGTGCCAAGAGGCGGCAAAACCAACTTTACCGCCTCCTAACGGAGCACAATTTTGATAGTGTAGCCATTCAGGAGACCGAAGTGGAGAGAGAGGGCCAGACAGAGCGTATGGTGCGTCCTTTCGCGAGACGCTATGACGTGTGTGGTGCCCATGCGGCAGAGCCGTGGTGCTGTAGTGCAGTCGGTGACTATTTGTGACTATTTGTGTGTCTGCACCAGCCGCAAGTTCAACTGACAATTCCAGGAATCAGAAAGAAAGCTGGAGCGCCATTGCAAGCTTTGAAACAAGCAACTTTGGAGCACATTAACACCATGCACAGATTCCGGCAACATGTATACACAGATGGTTCAGTAAAACTCAACAGCTCTGCTGCTGCAGTCATCATCCCGGCACAATCTGAGGAAATCAAATTAAGAACTTCATGTGTGACCACATCGACGGGTGCAGAACTCGCGGCGCTCCATGCTGCACTTGATTTCATTAAGCAGAAGCCACCGCAACAATGGACAGTCTTTAGTGACTCCAAGGCAGCCCTTCAGTGCATACGAAGCCCAATGCGCCACGGACCGAATGAACAACTGGCCTCAGAAATTCGGCACATATATCATCAAAGCTATGACAAGGGAAACGACATAATCTTTCAGTGGCTTCCAGGACATCGTAACATCAGCGGGAATGACCACGCCGACGAAGCCGCCTGATCTGCACATGAAAGCGGTCAACGAGTCTTCATTCTGCTTTCGCGAACAGACGCTGCGGCTGAGCTGCGATTGATGTCCCGTGAGTGTACTTTGCCCATGTGGGACTCAAATGTTTTCACCATGTGTCGTTCATTGTCTCCGGACATACAGATGCAGCTACCGCCTGGATTACCACGACGTGAACAGACCATGCTCTGCCGTCTGTGGCTGGGCGTTGCCTTTACAAACGCCTATGCTTTCCTCATAGGAATGGCCAACAACCCCACGTGCGACACATGTAACATCGACGAGACGCTCGCACACATTATCTGTGTCTGCCCGCGATACAGTGCTGAGAGACAAGTGATGTGCAGAGTACTGGACCAGTTGGACAATCGTCCATTTTCAGAACTAAAAGCTTTAGGCCAATGCTTCGAAAGAACATCCGCGTTGAAGGCCTTACTCGCGCTGTTAAGGTTCTTGCGGTCTACGGGGCTTCACGACAGACTCTAAGAATGCCGCCCCCTACCGCTCTGTAGTGTACGCGCCTTGTTCGTGCTTGTCTCCCTTTCTTTCTATCTCCCCCTTCTACTCTGTTTCTCTTTTTATCCCTCTTAACCCTTCCCCCTGCGCAGGGTAGCCAACCGGAACTCCCTCTGGTTAACCTCCCTGCCTTTCTCTGCATTATTTTCTCTCTCTCTCTCTCTCTCTCTCTCTCTCTCTCTCTCTCTCTCTTGTGAGTCAGGCCGTTTCATTGTATCTGAGTTTTACCTGTTATCAGAAAATTCGCGAGTGATTTGTCTTTATGCACCAAGAAATGCTTCTCTGCAATAGCACAATAAACAAAACTCAACATCGCTACTTCGAGAAATTTAGCGAAATGTGCGACTTCATGGCAGCTTCATGTCACGATATACGAAACTCCGCAAGCTGGCTTCCCCACACACCTAACATGCCCTAACCAACACGGCCGATCTCCCGCTAGTCTTTAAGCTCAGGGACGCGTTTCGAAAGCCTGGATGGTTCGAGGAACGATGTCGGCAGCAGCATTCCACACTTTGACACATTAATTGCGATTCTAGCAAGATGTCTACCATGTTGGTTAGGTCAGACGAGGTGGGCAGATAAGCGCAGTTGCAGTAGCTTGTCGAAGTGGTATGGTTGGTACATATCTTTACTTGAAAGTAACAGCGCTACGGACAGGACAATGACGAGAAGAGAGAGCCATGTTTGTCTGTTCTCGTCATCGCCACCATGTTGCAAGTCGTCTATAGAAAAGCTGGAGCTCATCTTTCATTTTTGCTAGTTAAAGCACAATACGTTCCCGTTGAAGAAGCGCTGGGAGTGTTGAAACGTTAATCTATATATGTATACCAACACAGAGTACTTCGGTGTTTCTCTGAAGCGTCATTTCAAAAACATATCTATCTATCTATCTATCTATCTATCTATCTATCTATCTATCTATCTATCTATCTATCTATCTATCTATCTATCTATCTATCTATCTATCTATCTATCTATCTATCTATCTATCTATCTATCTATCTATCTATCTATCTATCTATCTATCTCATCAATCTACGCATGTTCTAGCCGCCGTAAACGTGGTATGGCATTGTAACAACTGCTTTCAAACTCAGTTTCCCTCTTCTTTACTATAACGGCTGCAGGCGGAAAACAAGTATGTAAAAACAGATTTCAGTCATACTAAAAAGCTTAGTGGGCATTTTCAAGACACCCCGATATAATTCGAACTTACCGGCATGTGCATGACGGGACAATTACCAAGTGCGTACCCGCTAAAGCCTCATCTCCTTTCCTTCTGTTTAATTTCTTTTTTCTCTTCTCTGTCCCCCTTATTTCTAAAGCCATGTTTCAAATTCATTATTTTACTAAATCTCATCATTTGGGCCTCTCTTCGATTCGTTTGCCTTTCTATTTACCTTTTTCTTTTGTTCCTTCATTCTTTTTCTCGCCTGCAATTTACGTAGTCTCAACGCTTCCTTGTGCAACGTATAGACGCGTTAAAATTTTCGATATCCCGCCTCGCTAAGTACGGCTGCATAAAGTCGAAATGGAAGCCCGTGTGTTGCTGCCAGAAGCGTTCGTTCCAAATACAATCACCGTTTCATCGCCAGCCTTCGCCCCCTGCACCGTACCGAGTGAGACGTAAATACAAGAACTACTGCTGCAGGCGTGTCATTGCCATCGCAAGCTGATTGCCCGCGCGCACTGAGCAAATACCGAGGGATTCGTCGGCCTTCCCAATCTCTACAGTGTCGCGGCTCTCTCTCTCTCTCTCTCTCTCTCTC
The DNA here is from genome assembly GCF_038994185.2 of Dermacentor albipictus. Taxonomy (NCBI): domain Eukaryota; kingdom Metazoa; phylum Arthropoda; class Arachnida; order Ixodida; family Ixodidae; genus Dermacentor; species Dermacentor albipictus. The sequence continues at coordinate 125,347,423 of NC_091824.1, read as the reverse complement.
TCTCTCTCTCTCTCTCTCTCTCTCTCTCTCTCGATTCGAACGACCCGGACGAGTCGCTAACTGCAAACAGAGAAGTCCCCCGCGGCGCGAATCCGGAGAACCGCACGTAGCATTCACAATCACTGCGGGTGCCGACCTTTATTTGTTCGCCGACCACGTTTAAATTCGCTCACCCCGTTGTCGCTGGTTAGTCGTCCTTCACGCGTGTGTACTCGCCGCTGCCAGGGCTGAGCGGGAAAAGGAAAATTTTGGAAGAGCTAGCGGAAATAAGAAAGCACAAAGTTATGTATATTGAACAGCGAAGGTTTTGAGACCGCTCAGCAATCAGCGACTCATTCTAAAGCCGGTTTTATCGGAGAGTCGTCGAATAATGGGTTGTCGAGGATTTGCATCCGTTTTGCTTCCGCTGTCTACGGCCCCGGGGACCTCATTTTCTGCCCCTTTTCGTAGGCGCCATAGACTTTCATTCGCACGTGCAGCAGAAGCACGCGCTCTGAATCGGAAAATGGTCGCCAGTGGCAGTACGTATACAGCGACTTTGGGAAGAGACGTTGCGTAAATTTGAATACAGATCGAGAGCGGAACTGGTGTGCAAAAGACACGAGGGTAGCCTCTGAAAAAATCCGAATTTGACTTCAACAGAGCTCGGTTGAATAGAAGCAATCGGGGGCGACGCTGGGGAGGTTCCTAGAGCAAAAGAGACGAACTTGTCGCCTCCTTGTTCTCTCTATCGTTGTTCAGTCCTATCCCTCGGCTTCCTTTTTTTTTTTCCAGTGCAGGACGAAAATAAAAAAAGTAGCCCATCGGCTATCCTTTAGTTTGCAGTCTTATAGCTTTTCCAGTGAATTGTAGTACCTACTGTTTAATGCACCCGTGGCGGGATTACCAGATACCGAAAAAGATTACTCAACGGACAGTGGTGTCTGGACAAGCCTACCTTTAATCGGCGCGTTAACCATCTCGGCAGACCGCTTCTGTTTTATGCTGTACCTTGGGGGCTGCGGCGAAGAAAAACGCGAATGAAGATTAGCCTCGGAAACACGTCAATTCTTCAAACAAATCACATAAGATCTCCTGGCGTTACTTGATTACAGGATGTGCTGGAGACGTGCTGTAGGCACCATTGTTTCTTCGCTCGACCCCACTTAAATGCTGTGCGAAAGATGGTCGGCGCACACTGGCGCAGCCATCCTTCCTTCATGTTGAAGTTACACTCGACACTGGTGGTGAATCGCGTCCTTTTTCCAGTTGCCGTTAGTATCACCATCAAAGTCCCAGAACTATCGATTGGAGTTTCTATATAAGAAGTGTCTGAGAACAGCTCTCGGTGTGCCACAGACAGCTGCCAGCAACAAGGTTTTGCGCAAGTCACCGTCGTGCTCTCTCCAGCTCCCATCATAACGTCTGCTCTTGCAACTGTGCCGGCTCAGCGAGACTCGGGCGATAAGAGCGCTTCTCCAGAGACTTCGGAGGTGGTCGAAGTCTCGCGTCTCTGTGGCACTCAACACACTTCGTGTACTTGGCGTCAAATTTACTAAAATATTGGAGCATCAGAAACCAAAGTTGCCATATGAGAGTGAGGAATGTCACCTTACCATTCCGTATATTCGCACCAAGTGCCTTACGCCTGTTGCAGAGGCAAAATCTTTGTTGATAGAACACCTCGGCAGAATGTATAACAGACATCTCGAGGCTTTGTTGACAAAGAGAATATAACTAGCACGGCGTCGTACGTGATACCGAGTCTCAGTGTCTCGTAGGCTGCCGGACTTGACCGCGCCGTGCCTTCTACGACAAGTGAAAGTGTTGCCATTGCAGCAGCATTGCCTATAACCTACATTACCATCAGCCTCATTCTGCAGTTCTCTTTTCGGACAGCAAGGCTGCGCTGTAACTATTACTGCGCCGGTTTCTCCTTGGCAAGTGCATTAAACGGGAATGACAGGCTGTTAAATAATCATAGAAAGTTGGCTTTACCATCGTGTTCCTGTGGCCACACTCCCATATCGGCGTAACAGGCAACGAGGCCGCTGACAGTCTGGCGCGAAAACGGGTGCAATTAAGCCAACGAAGAATACTCCCCCGGACGCAAAAAGAGACGCGTAGAAAACCATCTTAAGCCACTTCCTTTCGTTGTGGTCTCCACCGCGTCAACGTTGTGTGAATAAATTAATTAACAGAACTGATACCGCTCTCCTATGTCGCATCCATGCAGGGTCAGCGCAAACTTCAGCTTGACGGTGCAAGGCAGGACTTGACCCATCATCGTTGTGTGTGCATTGTCAAACTCTTCGTGACATTTAACATTTTACATTATGGTGTATCCGAATTTGAAACAGAACGTAAGATATTAGTAGATTAACTGGAGCGCAAGATGTTACCAAACTCAAATGCAAGCGATACTTTGATCCCGCGAGGACACTGGATTTTTGGGAGGCAGGCGCTTCGGCTCCTCCTAAAGTTCTTCCGCGATACCAGGTTGGGAAGTGAATGGTGAGCCGTGTGGGTGGGTCGTCGTGGTTCGGCAAACGCGCAACGTATTAGGGCTCGGTGTCAACTTGTTTTTAATATGGCTAAATCGTAGCGCGAACTCCTCGAACAAAGGCAAAGGCACGAGATGAGACAAGGCACAGTCTCTTCTCGTGCCATTGTTTTTGTCCTAGCAGTACGCGCTCCGAATTAACCATGCATCCATACCAACTCACCCACTTTTCGATTCTAATAAATTTGTCTTTAATACCTCTTGTTGTTAGCTGTACTGCGGAGAGTTTGAGACCATACCGCGATTGACAGGTGGTCAGTGGCGTACCTGCTATTTCTCGAGCACGGTATACTTCTTACACCATGTTCTCGAGTGGGGGCGGGGTAGGGTGGGAGTGCAAACCACAATCTATTCAACCCCTGTGCCTCTCTCTCTCTCTCTCTCTCTCTCTCTCTCTCTCTCTCTCTCTCTCTCTGTCGTCACGATGACCACACACCAGGACAGTAAATATGTTCGTATCATTGTTCAAAATTCCGTGTCACCTCTGTGTCCTTAGCTAAACAGCTTCGCTGATCATCCACTTTCACAGAGTGGAATGGCTCAGGATTTTTTTTTCTTCACTTCGTTCCGTAGCAAGAGAGCTGTGCTTCCATTTCGTCTGTTTGTTCTCGCGTTGTGCAGTTGCACGCACACAGAAAGAAACTGTCATTTTCTACCATGTTTCGGTGCTGCGATCATGCACTTTCATCCTCTCCTGCCTGCCTGGGTGCTCGTGATTTTGGCACTGACTTATAGTGCTAATCAGGTGTCCTCGTGCACAGCGCGCAAACTCGTCCGCTGCGCAAAACGAGACAAACGCAACAGCTCGCGCTCAAGACCGTCACCGGAAGTGCACCGCTCAGCAAAAAACGCGAGGGAGAAACAAAAGAGAAGGCGGGGCCCGTGACGTGTTCCTCACGCAATATTCTGGCTCCGCTTTGGGGGAACGCAGGGTAGGAATTTCGCTTGCTGAGGCTAGACTGGGCAAGTGGGGAGAGTGTCTATGTTGGCGGTGACGCTCGCCTTCTGAAATCATGTGTTCACGGCGCTTGAAATTCTTCTATATCTGCTATTAATGAACTAATTTGAAACATTCTTGTGGTAGAACACTTCTTAGAGGGCACGTAACAACTTCCAGCGACGTATAACCACAATTTGCCATGTGGCCCGGAGGAGGGCCCTTTAAGGCCTAGGTTCGTTGCTGTATTGTCACTTATATTCGCAAGTCACTGTAAAACTATCGCATTGCCCACTGATAGTGCTATGTCGACCGTATGTTTGAGCCCAGAAACTTCCTGTTGCACATTTTGCCCCCTTGCGGATGTAAGATAAATAGAAGCCCAATTCACTGCTTTCCAGTCCTACTTCTATGTCTTTAGCCCAAAGGGACATCCTTGCTTCAGTCATCGGTGAATTTCCACAACTTTATATTCCCGCTTCCAACTTTATATTCCGGCCTTCCCACAGGACTTCCGACGTCTCTTGACACGCTGCGCCATCTGACGGCGCCGCCACGAAGTCCGAGCACATCCAGTGGCACATACACAGCGACTCAGGTTGACGTCACAGAAGTTCATTGAAGAGCGGCGCATACCCATCAACACATACCCGCGCGAACGGTCCACATTTTTAGACTGCACTATCGCCGTGATCGGCCCATATACTTGATGGGATAGGTATATAGCTAGATAAGCGGAAAGAAAACTGGCCCGAGTATGCCAAGAGTGTCATTCGCGTTAAAAACAAACAGTGTTGGCGCGACAATATTGCCACTAGGTGTCACGGCACCAGCAATCTGTTCCGGCCATATCTTCCGGTTTGTTCCTGACCTAGGTCATCTCGAAGAGATGACCTATAGGTACTTCTCGTATATTGCAGACGCAATGAGTGGTGAAGTCCGGTGCACGACGATGAAAACAAAGAGAGCAAGGAAGCGTGAAATGAGAACGTCATTTTGCGCACGTGTTTTCCTGGTGAACGTGAAAGTTGGTGTTTGCGCGCGCTTTATTTGTTTCTTTCGCTCTTGTTTTGTATAAGATTTACCTGTCTACGTGCGCGTTTGTACATGTTTGCGTGCTTCTTTCGAGTGCGTGTGCCCGCGTCTGCTGCAGAAACCCGCGTCAGCTTGCTGCTGGTGGCAAGGCGCATGCGAATGCCACCTCGCAATATCGCGCTAAGGAAATGGCTTCGAATGAAAGAGCGGCTTCGCTTTTTATTACTCGCCCGCGCGCGTCGATATGCAGTGGCAAGAGGAGATGTGGAAGGGGGAGCTGGGAGGGGAGGGGGGTCAGAAAGAAAGAAACAATGGCCAAAGAACACACATGCCCAGTGGGGAAGGATAGAGAGAGAGAGGTGGGGGAGAGGTGGAGACATGGCTGGCGAAACGCGGATGAAATGACGAAAATGCAAGCGCCAGTGGAAAGAGTATACGGGACGAAAAGCCTACATGCGCGCAAGCAAATAAGGGTTCAATATATTGGGACAGTTCGCGCATTCGCCCCCGCTCTATTTGCGCGACTTCTCGTGCAATCTTATATGCCGACCGGAACTGAATGCGAGCGCTATGCGCTTGCTGGGCATAGCGCTAAGCAGTCACTGCGTGTTTGCTTAGGGAAAACAAAAGCATGCGAGGTAACAACATATACTTATTTGTTTCTTTTTGCGTACAGTAAGAAAGCATCAGACATAAAGAAAAGCAGATGAAGCGGAAGTATGTATCCGTAGAACTGCGCATCGTACCATTTGGTTGTGTGTGTGTGTATTTAGATCCATGGGAGAGGAAACCAATCACAGAGAGGTTGGTGAAGTTGGCGCTCGGCGTTGAGTCAGCAAGTTAAGGTGTTCGCCAAATCGGAAATGCTTAAAAGCGTTGCATGCACGAAGGCAATCTCACGAGGACGACGACTGAAGACAGCCGGAGTAAGGAAATCACGAGGAGCCTCGTCCTCCCATTGCTAGCTTTTTTTTTCATTGTTTTGAGTTACTACGTTTTCTTACACGTTGTCGTCGCTGCTGTTTTCATGGTTGTATGATTCACAACTGCAAGGCCTTTCTGTGTAACCGGGATGAATGCTACGCTCGCTGCATGATCAATTTCAGCATCGCACAAATTAGGCATCAGCAGTGACCCCGCCAGAACAGGTGTGTCTATATCATCATGCAGCATTTGCGCTGTATACCCAGTACACAATGTCAGAATATATATATATATATATATATATATATATAAACGAGAAGAAAGGGGGTTAACCGAGGGACCCTCCCAGGGTTCTACTAGTACACATAAATACCCAAGAAAGTGGATGGGGAAACGCCGTCGCGGTAGCTCAATTGGTAGAGCATCGCACGCGACATGCGAAGGTTGTGGGTTCGGTTCCCACCTGCGGCAAGTTGTTTTTTCATCCACTTTAATTTCCATTAATTTATCATTACTTTATTTCATTTATTAAGAACATGCAATTTCCCCTATGTTGTACTTGGTGTCAGTGTTTGTTGGCTTCTCATTATATGACTATATATATATATATATACACTAGGCACACTGCGGATATTGTACGTGCTGCTGTTACTGCGCCAACACACATCCATTTCTCGGACATAAGTAGCTTCTTGAGAGGCCCCTCCCCCGGCGTGATCCGAAATTTTGTTTATGCACCGGAACATTTAATGTGCCGTCTATAGGGAACGTTTTACCGCAAGAGCGTTTTTTTTTTCAAATTTGTTTATTAATCTAGCGCAAGCAAGGAATTGAAATGTGATGTCACCATGCGGCCAGGAGGCGACCGTCACTGCCAACACAGACACAATCATTTTGTGTCATGAATACTCTCCGCAAGCGACATCCCTTCCCTGCCTTCTCCAACACCGAAAGCTAGGGATGCGTCACGATAACGTTGCGGAACCGCCTCCTTTCTTTTTATCTTTGTTTTCGTAGCGCAGTGTACTTCCAGTGGCGGTTTTGCGCGTTCTGCATTGTATGATTTACCAAAGGCACGTACCACAATCGATGAAGGTGCACACAGGGTGTCTTACGTAGAAGCGTTCGTGCTTGTGACTCTGATTCTCCGGCATAAAGAGTGACTCTCTTGGAGAGGAAGGGCGCGTGGACTTTCGTTTGAAATTTGTGCTTTGTTTTCTCGCGGTGGTTCGATACGACAGACAGGATCATCAGCGCGTTGATCTATATGCCACAAGCTTGTCTTTTTCAAATGAACAAGTCTTGTTAGGAGCCTTATGTAGAAGTGCACCAAAAACGCATAACAAGTACGTGTGCAGTCCAGGCAGTCACAAATTCTGGTATTAAAAACTGCATTCTATAGGGTTTTACGAGCCAAAGCTACAACCTGATTACGAGGCACTCCGCAGTGGAGGACTCCAGAGGAATTTCGCCCATGTGACATTCTTTAAAGGGCGCCGAAGTCTAAAAAGTACACGAGCGTTTTTGCATTTCGCCTCTATTGAAATACGGTCGCCACGGCCGGCATTGAAACCACGAAGCGGCGAGTAAAATTTTGGCATCAGAAGTAACGTTGCCGATCAAGCCAGAAGTTATAACCTGCACCTTCCGGTTGTCCAGGCCAGTGATCCGCACTGTCCAGGCCACTAGAACGTGAATGTTCATCAATGTCATGTGCACCATATACGCTCCGGAAGCTACTGCAACTTACGAAGCCCACGTCACCTGTCAGGTGAAGAAGTCTCGTCATGTGAAAGTACGCACGAGGTAACGCTTTATGGGTCAGCAAATTAGGCAGCAGATAGATGTGCAGCAACGACGATATACCCCAAGGGGAAAATGTCTGCTAGATACAGAAAACGCAACGACGGAGGTTTGGTACTACGTGGCAGTGAGGAAGGGTCGTTGGCTGTAAAAGGAGCAGTAAACGTATAACGTGTTGCAGATGAAGATATACAAGGAGCGAATATGACGACGTTCCTTCCTTCCTTATTCCTTGTTTATCCTCGTCTGCAACGCGCTGCGTTTACTGCTTTTATGCATCACCAACAAGTCCAAACAGCAACATGCGTCGTTGTCCACTCCTAAGGCAATGGAGAGCAGGCAACCTTGGCTTGATTGTTTGTCTGTTATTTCGCTCCACTTTCTATATAAAGTTCTCGTACTCCCCGATAAAGCACGCGTTTACGCTACTTGTGCTACGTATGTCTACTACTGTGGAGTACAAGAAACTCTTGAAGATGGAGTTAAACATGAGTTGCCGGTACTCTGCCAAAAGGACTTGCTAGCACTCCCCTTGTTCTTGCAATAGGGATCATCAGGATAGGTAGGCACGTTAGGCCTCATTTCCGTCGCACACCTCAAGGCATGCATGGCAAGGATGAGAAATGTTGCGTTCGTGTTGATGATGTGGGAACCACTTTGTAGGTTTGCCTATACTTTCGGATAGGGACTCGGCGATAGATCAAATGAGAGCGCCCTGCCAAGCGCAATACACATCGTTGAAAGCATAATATAACGAAAAGTCGCATACATTATACCAGCATCTGCCGTACAAGTATACCGCCGACGACTGCATTAGATAAAATTTAGCGTACGCAGTCCTCAAAAGTTTTATTTCCACGTGGATCACGCGTTTATAACGGATCCCTGTAATGTGCGCCCACTTTTAATGCGTATACATTTTCTGTCTAGATATTGACATAAAAGCGCGGCAGACCAATTCACAAGTATAAAGGCCCTGTAATACGAACGCTTTCGGTGTGGTGCTTGAATTAAGAGGATATTTCCTCTTGTTGGCTAAATAGCTCTAAACTTTTGTCAGCGATATGTCGAGGCAGCGCAGGGTTGACTCAATTTTCTTGTCATTTCGACATGTGCGATATATATTGCTATAGGAAAGGATTTGTCCAGGGCGTAATTTAACCGATTACGGTAGTCCTGAAAAATGAGTAATGGACATAACTTGCCCTAGTGGTTTCACCTCGATCATGTCGTGTGTGGTGTGCGCCACTGCTCACCACTTTGCAACGAGCGAGGTGATCAGCAAAGGACGTTTTATTATTATTATTATTATTATTATTATTATTATTATTATTATTATTATTATTATTATTATTATTATTATTATTATTATTATTATTCCACAAGCCCAGTGCTACATATACACTCTAAAAAACAGTTGCACCCTCTCGGGTGTATATTTGCCACACAACGATAATCGTCATCTGTCTTGCTCGCATTTCCTTTCTTAAAAAGCGCTGCGAGCCCGGCACTTCCAGGTCACGAACGACATGCGCGTTATCAGCATGACAGAGCATTTTCGACAGGAAAGTAATGAGCGCAACGTTTTCAAGAAAGGAAATGCGGGCAAGACAGATGACGATCATTCTTGCGTGGCAGATATACACCCCAAAGGGTGCTAACTTTTTTGAGAGTGTACAAATGTAGTCCGCCCGAAAGTGCGAGATCGTAGACGAAATTTGTGGGAAAGTGGCTCCATCTGTTCCGTTCACAAATAACCACGGCTTCTGGCGCTAAATGTGAATGGGCATCAACCAGCTGGCTGTAAGCGTGAAAGCTGCAGAAGTCAGCGTGGTGGTTTCGAGAAATTCCGTGCGCCGTTAAGAGTCAAGGAAAAATAGAAGCTACTGATGCATATTAGTAACAGGTTTAGTTAGCTGACAGAGTTTACCAGACGCGCTTCAAAATTTTCCGCCTACCTGAAACGGCCGTTTAGCAACCTTATGGAAACGTGGCTCCATCTTGGTTGCGCACACTGAACTAATTTCTTGCGGCACATTTAATATTGCTTAGTTTCCGTAAGCCCGTGAAGAGTCGCAAAACGTTTCGGCTTTCGGCATGGTGATCACACAGTCTACATCCCCATAGGCTGTATAAACCAAGTACTACGAACATGTCATAGGGAGGTCCACCCGTAGCCTTAAACGGTAGAAACCTAATTGAATATGGAGTGATGTCAATGTCCTTTTTAAGTATCCGTTGGAGAATGTCCCAGAGAAATACAGCATCCCTACAGTATATGAAACAGTGATCTATGATTTCGGCACGTGGACATAGTCGACAGTTTCTTGACCACGGCACAAAGCAACCCCTGGAATTCACCCAAGTTTTAAAATGGACTGTTTCCGAATGTAATTTAAAGAAAAATGTTTTCACTCCAGGAGGTACACGCAGTGAAGAGTGATTTCTTCTGCATCAGTAAATCACCGTTCTACAACACCAAAAACACCACTCTTACAACGATAAGACGTTTGGTAAGCCAGAAAAAGCGCAGGAACGAAATACGGGTGGCGACGCCTACTTAAGTTCCCGCACCTGGGGGCTGTGACGTCATGGATTTTGATGGCATCTTCTAGGGCCTACTAATTATATATAGCGGTACAGATTGACTACATTGTGTTCTAAAGGAACCAAATATTAAACATGCCAAGTTTCGGGAACGCCAACGCGGCCCAAATGCGAAAACAAACTTTGGAATCCCTGACGTCACGCTGACGTACCGGCGCTGGTGTTTCGGCGCGAAATTCAAATACTGATACTTGGACCTTCATTTTCTCATCTAATATTCAAACTATTTTCTTGAAATGACTGCCTGCAGGGTTCTCAAACAATGATTTATTAGTCTAAACTGATTTATTGTTTCCCTTTAGTGTCCCTTTAAGTACATCCTGATAAGGTCGGCTTAAATAAGGTGCACGATACAAAGGATCTGGGAAAATAGAGTCCACCAGTTCCGCAGAAATTGCTTTTCGACTCGCAGTGAACACGTACTCCAGGCTGAATCTAACTTTCAAGAAAAGAAATGTGTCAACAACCTCCTTGAGAAAGCCCTAAGGAGCCTGTGAGACATCTTTGGCATTTGATGACATTACCATATTAGGAACATAATGAACTAAACGGAGTTGCAACACTTCACGCAAAAACGGATGGTCATTGTCTCGAAAGAAAAACAGGCGAAAGACAATTTGCCTGACGAAGAGGTGGACTAATCCCAGACCACCACGTTCAAAAGGGAGGAACAGATTGTCGCGCCGCATAGATTCACTACTCGAACTCCAAATAAATGTTGCAAATATGCGATGCAGTTCCTGAAGGCAAAGTCGTGAGCAGTGCAGTACTTGCAGCACATACATAAGAAGGGAAGCTAAGAACACGTTGCACACTTCAGCACGAATGAACATTGACAAATTGGGCCCTCGCCATGAATTCGCCTTACGCTGAATTTTGCCAACTTCTCCCGAACAATGAGCGTTGCTATTTCTATACCGTGAGAGAGGCACACCTAAATAACGCAGATCTTTTTTTACATTGAATGCCGGCGTAATGGGATGGCAATGTGGCCCATAATCCAAACCACAAACCTGAACTTTTTGTGTGTGTGTCTCCGTGTGTGCGCGTTCGGTTTTTTTTTTCGTTTTTTTTGCGTTTTCCTCTCTGTCATCTTTCTAACCCCTATCCCCCATCCCCAGTGTAGGGTAGCAAACCGGAGACTCATATCTGGTTAACCTCCCTGCCTTTACTCTTCATCCTCTCTCTCTCTCTCTGAACTTTTTTCAAAGTTAACGCTTGCACCAGAATCCGCACAAAATTCTTCTGTAATTGCAAGAGCAGTCTTTACACTTTTTTTATCGGTACAAAAAAAGGCCACGTAGTCTGCATACGCAAGAACCCGAAGCTCATTAGTCGGTAATTTAAACCCTTGGAAATTTTGTTCTTTAATAATACTCATACAAAGTGATTCTGAATACAAGCAGAACAGAAGCGGTGACAAAGGGCATCTTTGTGGTACTGCTGATACAAGCCTAATCGGATGGGAGAGAGAGCCATTCAATATCAGCCTCGTTGAGCCATTAGCATAACATATCCTGACACCTCTAAGGAGTAGGGATCCGATATTTATATGCTCTAGTACGGTAAAGAAGAATGAGTGATTCACCCTGTCGATCGCCTTAGCCAGATCTAGCTGTAGCATTACCACCTGTCCAATCCCCTCAGCTACACACTCTAGCACCGATCTCGCAACATGAATGTTCGTCTGAATGGACCGACCCCTCATGCCACATGTTTGATGATCACCGACAACAGAGCTTATTACAACTTGCAAATGGTTAGCTAATACCTTTGCAAAAATTTTATAATCCACATTGCATAAGGAGATAGGCCGATATCCATCCACTTTTTGGAATTTAGTCTCATCATCGCTTTTGGCTGTAAGGACAGTGTGTCCTTCGTACACTGTGGTGGTTAGGTAGCCGGCTTCCAAAGCCTCAAGGTACACCTGAAGTAACAATTGCGATAAGAGGGAACGAAAACACTGATAAAATTCGGCAGCAAGGCCATCCGGGCCAGGCGTCTTTCCCTTCGCTAACGAATCGATGCATGCAGTTACCTCCTTAATACGAATGTTTTCGTTCGTTTAATCATAATCATCCTGATTTAACTGGGACAGAAACGATACAATTTCTTGGCAGCATCTGTATCCAATGGCTTATTGTCTCGGAATAGTTTTTGATAATGTTCGAAAAACGCTTTGGTTATTAGAGTCGGCTCATTAACATTGATTCCACCATACTCTATATCTAATATTTGTTTAGACAGCGCGTGTCGGCGCTCATCACCTAGGGACCTGCTGCAAGGCTGTTCTTCCAGGAAACGCTGCTCTCGCGCACGCACTAGTGCACCTCTGTATCTTTCTGTATTCAAAGGTTGTAACTGTGCCTTGACATTATTAATACCATCAATATATTGGCCCGGATGTAGACATTTAAACTCATGCAATTCACTCAAAAGTATCTACAATGCTTTGTAATTTTTTTTTTTGAGGCCAATATTGATGATTCTTCGATAGCTATAATTTTCCTGTTTGAATAATTCCCACACATGCAGCAAAGAGTGGCGAGTCCTTGCGGCATGACACATGAGCTATAAGCTCAGTAACACGTTTCAAATAGCGAAATATTCTGTCGACCCGGGAATATTACTATTCAAACGTCGTTATCAACATTTACTACGAGTTCAAGACTGAAATGAGATTACAGAGATTATCCTCTATACAACTTTGGTTTCATCGGTATATAATGATGAGGGGTTAATTGTAATAGATATACATTAGGGAGAAACTTAACAAAACCGAACACTCATAAAGGGAAACAATATATTACTAAGCGCCGAAATTTACAAAGAAAAATAAAGCAGAAGCCTTGAAAATTCGTATTGTCGACAATGCGCAATAAATACAATTTGTATGGATGAGCACATTCAATAGACAATTTTTAGTTTATAGTTTTCTTTTTAGTTTCTTTTTATGTATTTATGAAGGGGATGCCAGTGCGCTGTGGCTTTTTCCAACAAGTGCTGGTGACTTCCTTTTTTTTTTTGTTACAGTCTGTTCTTCATGTTTTAAGTGGTGCAGGGTGCACACGCGTGCGTAAGCATGTCTCTAATTTGCACTGTGCCCGCAAGTAATTAACTTGAACTGCTTTATTTATTTAGGTTCCTCGGCTGTTTTGCTTTCTTTATTCTCCGTTATGCCAGCTGTCTATTCAGCCTTTTCCCTAGCCTTCCGCAAGATTGTTTTACACAAAATTCAATTCGATTTAATTCGATTTAATCTTACATACATTACTCACGAGCTTTGTGACTTTGCGTTACTTTAAGCCTATTACGTTCAAACGAAGCCGCCAGCTATAGTGAAACTCCGTTTTACATATTTTCCGCACAGTTATTTCTTCTGTGAAACCTTGGCCACACGTACCTTCTGTACAGTGACTGCTTTCCGCACGAACCATGTGTGACCTGTCATAGTGCTGTTTTTTTTTTCTTCTTTACCTTCTACAGGGGCGCGAAATGCGTCCGCTATAGAAAGACGCGCGCAGAGAGAACGAACTTAGAGAGCGACCGGCGAGCAGCCGAGCGGCGGTGAAACTGAAACTTTATTGTACGTGACTTCCACACCGGGGAGCCGGCGCCGCGAACATAAACATCCGCTCGTTGTAGAGACGCTCACGGCGGCGGCGGCGGAATCGGATCCACTACAGGGCTCCCCCCCGTAGATACAAAGGTCGCTGCTGTCGCGCTGATGCCCAGGACACGTGCTTGCTCACGGGGCAGGGTACGGATGGGGGAGAATCGGGCGGGGAACAAGTGGGGAGTGCAAGAGGAACGCACAAGTTTGCCATGTACGCGGGCTTCACAAGGTCGATTGAAATGACGTCCTCACGGCCGTTCACAGAAACAGTAAAAGTCTTTTCTCCGCGCTGTAGCACTTCGAACGGGCCGTCGTACGATGCAGTGAGGGCGGGTCGGATGCCTTCGCGGCGCACGAAAACGTGAGTTGAGGCAGCTAGGTCTTTGCTTACGAAAACGTCGTAAGTGGAGCGCTGTCGAGGTGATGTAGGTCGCAAGCGCTCAAAGAGCGACCGAAGTTGCTCAACGTAGGCAGGAGGCGAGAGGTTGGGGACTGCCGGTGGTGCGAAGAATTCGCCGGGTAGACGTAGTGTCGTCCCGTAGACCATTTCGGCAGCAGTACATCCGAGGTCCTCTTTTATGGCCGACCGAATGCCTAGTAGAACTAGCGGCAGGTCGTCGACCCATGAAGTTCGAGCGTCGCGGGCGATGAGGGCGGCTTTCAACCGGCGGTGAAGCCTTTCCACCATTCCATTTGCTGACGGATGGTATGCAGTTGTGTGGATGTGGCGGATACCGAGGATGCTTGTTAACGCTCCGAAGAGCTCACTTTCAAATTGTCGTCCGCGGTCGGTTGTTACCACGCTGGGGCAGCCGAAACGAGATATCCAACCGGCTACGAAAACGGACGCCACGGTTGGCGCCGTAATATCGTGTACGGGAAACGCTTCAGGCCAGCGCGTGTAGCGGTCAACGCAGGTGAGGATGTATCGTTTACCACGCGATGAAGGCAGCGGACCGACAATGTCGATGTGAACGTGGTCAAAGCGAGAGTCGGGCGGACGGAAGGATTGAAGTGGTGACTTGGTGTGGCGGGTCGTTTTTGCACGTTGGCAGCGTTGACATTCTCGAGCCCAGCGGCGGACATCTGCGTTGATGCCGGGCCACACATAACGGGAGGTGATGAGGCGCTGAGTGGCGCGAACACCAGGATGGCTCGAGTCGTGTAGCTTGTCAAAGACTTGACGACGGTGCGAGGAAGGCACAAATGGGCGGGCACAGCCTGTTGACATGTCGCAGACGATCGTACCGGAGGAGAACGGCAGTGGCACCTCAGCAAACGAGAGAGATGTGGACCCTGCACGCAGGTCACGCAGCTCGTGGTCAGAATGTTGTGCCTCTGCGATGATATCGAAATCCACAGCAGCAGTGGAAAGCGCGTCGACACGTGACAGGGCATCGGCAGCCGCATTAACGGGTCCCTCGATGTACCGTAGGTCGGTCGTGAATTCGGAAATAAAATGCAGGTGCCGAATTTGCCGGGACGTGTGTGTGCTGTGGTTTCCACGGAAAGCGAATGTCAGTGGCTTATGATCCGTCAGTACGTGGAACACTGTACCTTCGAGAAGGTGGCGAAAGTGGCGAATGTCAAGGTAGACAGCCAGGAGTTCGCGGTCGAAAGTGCTGTATCGAGTTTCTGCCGGCTTCATCTTCTGCGAAAAGAAACCGAGTGGACACCACAGATTCTGCTGGAATTGTTGTAAAACTGCACCAACGGCACTGGAGGAGGCGTCGGTGATGAGCCGCATGGGCGCGTCAGTTAGGGGATGCACTAGGAGGGTGGCTTGTGCCAGGGCATTCTTGGCTTCTTGGAAGGCGGCGTCTGCTTCGGATGTCCACTCCAAGATCGCAGATGGTGCCTTTGGAGCCTTCAGCATGTCGGTCAGAGGTAGAATGATGCGCGCTATATTCGGCAGGAACCGTCGATGGAAGTTCAGAAGCCCGAGAAATTCGCGGAGCTTGCGAAGAGACGTGGGACGTGGAAAATCCCGTAGAGCTTGAACCTTCCTGTCCAATGGCTTGATTCCTTCAGGTGTGACAAGGTGTCCAAGAAATTCAACGTTCTCAACACCAAAGACACATTTGGCTGTGTTGATAGTTAAGCCATGTTTCTGCAGTCGCGAAAACAGCAGCCGCAGATGGTCAGCGTGCTGCTCTGGTGAAGAACTTGCCACCAGCAGATCATCAAGATAGGCGATGACGAAGTGCAGACCACGTATGACTTCGTTGATGAAGCGTTGGAAAGTTTGGCCTGCATTACGTAACCCGAAAGGCATGCGGACATACTCGAATAGGCCAAAAGGTGTTGTGATGGCAGTCTTCGGTATGTCCGCTGGTTCCACAGGAATTTGATGATATGCTTTGACTAGGTCAATCTTGCTAAATATGGTTGTTCCAGCAAGAGTGGTAGCAAAGTCGTGAATGTGCGGGAGCGGGTACCGGTCGGGAGCGGTGCGGGCATTCAATGCACGATAGTCTCCACAAGGGCGCCAATCTCCTGGGTCACGCTTGGGCACCATGTGTAGGGCAGATGACCAGCTGCTTGACGATGGGCGGATTATGCCTAACTGCAGCATGTGATCAAATTCTCTGCGAGCTGTGGCGAGGCGGTCTCCAGCAAGACGTCGTGGCTTGCAGAACGCTGGAGGACCCGTGGTGACGATGTGGTGCGTCACAGTGTGCCGCACTGGAAGTTCCACATTGGTAGGTTTGGTAAGTTCAGGAAATTCACTGAGGATAGAGGCAAATTCTGATGATGGCGAATGCGGAGCTGGTTGGATAGAGGCGGACAGCGGTGCGAGGATACCCTGCACGGAGAGGCTGGTCGTACAGTCCACAAGTTGACGGGAGCGGAGATTCACGTTCAAACCGAAATGGGTAAGAAAGTCCGCACCTAGTATGGCGAAGCGCATGTCGGCGAGGATGAAAATCCACCGAAATATGCGACGCAGGCCCAGGTCAATGGTGAGGGAGCGTTGGCCATATGTTGCGATTGAGGATGTATTCACAGCTTGCAAAGGCGCAGTCCTCGGACAACGGTGTCGGTCCTGGCGAGAGGCAGGAATGACGCTTACCTCTGCACCAGTGTCCACAAGAAAGCGATGGCCTGCGATCCTGTCTGTGATGTAGAATAGGCGGCTTCCCGTAGCGGTTGAGTCACGCGCCGCCATTAGTGACTCGCTTCTATGTTTCCCGGCCAGCGACAAGGCTGTCGACATTTTGCAGCGCTGGCGCCGAACCTGGTGTGGTACCAGCAGAAGCCGTCAGAAGTGTGTCTTGGGCGGGAACGGGAACGCGAACGTGAGCCACCTTTCGCCAGTGGAGAGCGACGAGGCGTGTCCATCTGCATTGCTGCCATGGTGCCCATCAGCCTGTCAATTTTCTCCTCGAGGCGAGATTGCCGGGCCTCGAGGTCTGGTGTGACAGTGGTCGAGGACACCGCGGATCTTGCGCCGGAGTAGTCGTTCACACGGTCCGCGAGCTCTGCCAGTTTGTCAAGAGGCATATCATCCGCAGCTGCCAAAACCACGACAAGTGTCTGAGGCAAGCGTTGCAGAAACAGCTCGCGCAATAGTGGACTCTCGGAGTCTTGAGTACGGTCGCCGAGTAGCTGTCGCATCCGATGTAATAGCTGCGACGGTCGGCGATCGCCGAGTTCTTCCGCGTTGAGGAGTTGCTGCAAGCGGCTTCTCTCGGACACGGCTTTGCGTGTGAGCACTATGGCCTTGAAATGGTCGTAGGGCGTGGCCGGATGTGGGGCTCTCATGACGTCGTCGAACTCATCAGCTACCTCGGAGGAAAGTGCTGAGACGACATGCAGGTACATCACACGTTGCGATGTGATGCGCCGCAGATCAAAGAGGGCTTCTACTTGCGTGAACCACACGGCGGGATTCTTCGGCCAAAACGGCGGCAGCTGCAGCTGGGCATTGGAAATGGCGTCCATGGCAGCGGTGGGGGCAGGGATGTCGCCTGGCACTGTTGATTGGGGCTGAGGAGCCGGGGCGTCGTTGCTGACTACTGTAGTGTTCATTTCGTCGTCCATTGCGTGAGCTTGCTACGTCTGGGTCACCAAGCTATAGGGGCGCGAAATGCGTCCGCTATAGAAAGACGCGCGCAGAGAGAAGAGAACGAACTTAGAGAGCGACCGGCGAGCAGCCGAGCGGCGGTGAAACTGAAACTTTATTGTACGTGACTTCCACGCCGGGGAGGCCGGCGCCGCGAACATAAACATCCGCTCGTTGTAGAGACGCTCACGGCGGCGGCGGCGGAATCGGATCCACTACACCTTCCTTCTCTTTATCTTTAACTTCCTTTTCTATCCCCTCCTTCCTAAACAGCAGGCTAGTGTTCCTGTATATGCTCCCGCAGGGAGCAGAGTTGCGCATAGGTCCGCCGTCGTGATCCAGCTCTGCAGCGAAGCCACTCCTCGCGCGCGCAGGAGCCAAATTCCGCGCGGTGTTCCGCCTTTTTCTCTAGTGGTCGCGAGCTACAAGCGCCAGTTGTTCACAGGCGCTTAGCAAAGGGCACTTCTTAATACAGGCTATGCTCGAACGAGTCATTCGTGCAGTCGGAGGGGGTGGGCTTCCAACCAACCGAAACTTTGTATGTACCTATGTAAACAGGCATATACAAACACACACATGAACGTACAAATAGGGGGTAGGACCGCCTTCGATTCTCCAAAATAACATACTCCCGTGGCTCGAACAGCTCCAAAGTTCGCTCGCAAACGCGCAGTACTTTGCCACAAAAGGCGGTGCAATGATTTTCAGCATGCATATGAAGTTGTCTTATCATTCTCAGAAAGCAAGAAATGTTTTAAAGAGTGTTTAAAGCTTCACACACGTAAGGTGGACACTTAGCGCATTTTGGCTGCCAAAACCAGCCGACTAATGACCGTCGCCAAGAGAGCTATCGTGCCTGCAGTTATGTCAGTGAACGTTAACAGAGCGTCATTTATCACTAGCCATCGTTCACAACAGCTGCACGTTTTCGATACATGCGGTGCAGACACAGATTTAAGCGCATTTCAAATGTTCACATGCGCACATTTTAAGCAAAGCTTACTTTTAGGATTCATTCATACCGCAGAATAATCAGCTATATAGTAGCAGCAAATCTGCAAGTAGAAAAGGATTCAAGATGCAAGAGCTTATAGATCAAACTTATTTCATACAAGGGAATGCATGAACGGCTGCTGGCAGCAGGCCAAGTGTGCTGGTTCTTGGAACCTTGGGGGCAGAATTCAAAGAAACTGGAAAGGCAACAAGCTATTAAGAGTAACAACAGGTTATTTTTATTGCACTAAACACATCAAGATGACAAACTTGCAGAGTATTTATTCACACAGTGCAGACTGTAATCTGACAACACATTTTTTTCTTGATCTCTTGCCACACAGAGAAAAGCCAGTAGTTGAATACACTGTGTCAAATAAATGAAATCACTGAAGCAGGCTTTGGCCAAAAAGCCAGGTTACAAAGCTTTGTGACCTATCGCATCAGAGGCAAGGAAATTTTACGTCATTGAACAGTGCATTCACTCCACTCCCGCCAACAGGAAACAGCATTCACCAAAGCACAACGTAGATTTCTAGCGTGTTTAATTGAACGACAAGTTTTTGTTCCACTGGCTGACAAATGATGCTCACAAGCTAGCACACATACAATTGCGGCTTAGCTTCTATGGCAGCAATTAGTTAACAAAATAAATAAGCCTATGAACTTCAAGACAATAAATTGAATAGAATCAATTTTACTGTTCTCAAAACTTCCAACGGAGAAGCAATATATTACAATTATCACAGCTAGAGAGCTAAATATGCATATGCCAACTAAGCACCCGTTTTGTCCTTGTTCCCTTGTGTGCTTTCTGCAAAGATGTCCTAGCTCTTCAGAAATTGCGGTTGACGGGAGAGGTACATATTATTAATTTCAATTTTAAACTCTGAAGGGTGCATTCAAAGTCAAGAAGCCCAGACTTGTTAGCAACAACACTCTCACTATAGTGTTAGTGAGCCTCCAGCTAGTTTGCTTGGCTGAAGCATTTACTCTTATGGCTGAATTGCGTGCGGTTTGTGCAGTGTACATGTGGTGCGCTGCACCCCGTCATACTGGAATACAAGTGCCAGTACGATGTGTTTCGTATCACTTCACCAAGGTCCTTGACTTCACATCGTCGAATACCGTACCTAAAACCCGCAGCTGCTCCTCTCAACGCACGATCGACGGTCCGCTGATTGCAATGGCGATGGCACTGACGGAAACGACGAGTTCGCATGAGTCGGCGATGCGCCCGTAAAGTTGGCTTCGCCGCGGCGCGGATCATTTGACGTCATTTTTCGCGCTCGGCCAATAGCGGTGCGAGCGGCGCCGGAAAAGGTATGCGCAACTCTGCTCCCTGCGGGAGCATATACAGGAACACTACAGCAGGCAGGCTTTGCGCCCCCCTCGGTGGCCAGCCTGATCTTTCCTTATTTCCCTTTGTTTGTGTACGTGTCCTTTCATACCAATTATTATTATTATTATTATTATTATTATTATTATTATTATTATTATTATTATTATTATTATTAATTTATGTGTAGGAAAATTATCTCTGACAGATTGTAGGATGTTTCAACTAGCGGTTAAGGTGGCGCCACTGCGATGTTCACAACGCAATCCAAGGCCATCTGGGAATTCATTGCCAATTGAAGAACTTTTCCTCGTCTGAGTTCCTCACCCGAGCTTTATATTCACGTTTTATCAATGTGAAGTGCTGGTAGTTGCTCATGGCTTGTCATCATGGTAGCTAGAACTGTATTACACGCACTGTACTGTATGGTAAACCGAAGAAGAATAATGTTGCAAATATTGTAGAACTTTATCTAGCTGCTCCCATTCGTGTCTTCCATAGGCGAAAATTGTAGTCAGCATTGACCATTATTAATTATTAATAATGTAAGCCATAATTCTTAAGTATTAGTAATTATATTTCATTATATCCTGCCATGCTGCGATTTCACTCGTTAGTTCATGTGCAAATTGCGTGATATATGGGCACAAAGAGTTTACTTCCTCGTCTGTAGAGGTTCTCTTTCTTTCTTCCTTTCTTTCTTTCTTTCTTTCTTTCTTTCTTTCTCTTTATCAGAGGCACTAAGGCGAAAAATTTACTAAAGAAGACACTCCACAATCGCGGCAGGAATATACTACGTTGCTGGTACGCTGGGAAACCCGCCCCCAGTAATAATTATTACTTTGTGCTGCTAACTTCACATGTATAATAATAGCGCTTAATGTTGCCGAAGGCGCGCAGGTTCTGTGTGAAAGCAAAGCGCGCTAGAATGCAAAAATGCTTTTTAAAAATGCCGCCAATTTTATCAATGCGAAGAGGTATGAAAGGATGGGGATAATGAACTAAGTAGATATACCTTGTGCCATTACGTTGAAGTAGCAGTACACTAGCGCTAAAACGGCTTGTTCTGAAACTAAAGAATCACGCACTCTTTTTTATCTTCCTTTATTTACATCCTTCTTACGTTTTGGAGGGTTCTGTCGATTTTATTGCCCGTGGCGCCGCATCGTAGGTACCAGAGGTATTATTCAAAATGGCTGCGAGTTTTGTTTAGAGTGAGTTTTACGTGCTTGACGAAGACTTTTGCAGCTGTTGGTGTGTGCAGAATTACGGATATATAATTGACATGGTAAGTGAAGACTTTCCTATATATGGCATGTCGCTGTGTCTGCAAACGTATGCTACAAGACCAGTAATGCCGTGGAGCAGGCGAACATGGAAAGCTGACCAGCGGTAAAACCGTATAAATTACGCGTTTTAGTACTTTCGCACGCGCACCCTCGCCTGCTGCGATGCTTCCTGCCGCTCGTGTTTTACTCACGGTTTTGCTAAACAGCCGATAATCCGCCCTGACACTAATTTAAGACAGCTTCGCGCCTGTTCTTGAATGATGAGAACTCGGTTGCAGCACGATCTTGTGGCCTTGAACCTATGAAACCATAATTCGCCACTGACCGTTTTATAACGTTTTAAAACTTGACATACGTGACTGAATTTTTTTTTTTTTTACAATCGTTGCAAGCGTGCTTGTTGTCGTGCACTGTGCCATGCGCTGCGCGCTCTTGTGTACAGCACGGACTACACGTAATGTGGCGCAAAAGTCTTGAATTTCATGACAACGCTGCAGGCATTTGTTGCACTAATAAAATCGCGCGCAGGTTTTTTCCGACTATTGTTATTTTTAATCAAGCCATGTTAAAATGCTTCTTGCAACACATGGAGAGCTCGTATAACACATCTGTCTATCAGTCGAATTCTTATTTGACGCAGACATCTCCAATCTCCATGCTCGAAGTAGCTCAGTGCATTTGCTCTCAGAGAGAGTTGCCGCTCCGCTTCGGGCCGCTTTCGCAAAAGCTGCCGATAACGTCAGCCTGCTGGGCAGCTCACTTTCTCGCGCCCTTTGGTACTGCTTGCGTGAAGGGTGCCGGTAATGTTGAACTGCCGTAATGCTCACCTTTTTTTTTTTTCTCTCGTTTGTTCGTATGCTCTGCAGAAAGTTCGCCCACCACTGGCTTTTTCGAGGCCTGCACAGCTCTGGTTTTGCTATGTCAGAGCAGTATAGCAGCGACGAAGATGCCTGGTAAATACTGCTGATTTCGATATTTCCATTCTTAGTTCCTGTGATTTGAATTTCAGCACAGTCCACCAAAAGTTAAAAATTACCACTGTGCTGTGTGGTGTGACTCGGTGGAGCATGGGTAGTTGCGCCACTGTGATAAGATATCAGCACGTAAACAGTGGAGTCACAAGGCTTGGAGTTAGTGATTTACCCACACACATCGTGGACTGTGTGTAGAGATCAGTTAGGAATTAAGTGCAACTGCTCGAGTGCTTTTTCACTACATTTCATGTTTTGCCAACTGTACACAGGCTTATTTAATGGCTACATTTCTTTGAACATGATAGAGAAACAGACATTGCATGCAAAAATTCAATGTTGATTGGTAAATGACCAGGAGAAATTCTGACATAAAGCCCTCTTGTAACAATCGATGGTGCAACATCACTTCACATCAGTCAGTTGTTTGTATCTAATGTCAATGACAGCTGATTTTTTGCTAGGTGATGACATACATGTTATGGGCTACGAGTATGTAGCGTTTGCCATTCCTTAGCCTAATTTTCGGTTATATGACAGCAGACTACAGAGGTTGTGCAGAAAGTATGTTCTGACAGTTGATTTAAAAATAATAAAAAAAAATTTTCAGTGTATTCTGATTCTTCTTCCCTGGCATGCTTATTGTAGCACCTTTGTCACATGGTCTCTTGGCTTTTTGCAGCCATGAATAATAATTTAATATAATTGATGTACAGCTTACATTTCCTATTCAACTCACCTGTACATTCAAAATATTGTTTTGGTAAAGTAACGCAAAATTTTCCAAATAGTAGTGTGTATTTGAGTTTGTTTTGAAGCAGCCATCGAATTGTTTTCCCAATTTTGTATGCTCACTCTGGCCTGCATGGTCAAATGCTTTTCAAATGGTGTTTGTGACTGGCTATGTTGGATTAACTTTTACAAAAGTACAAAATTCTTTCCACAGCGCCATTGCAGCAGCATTTGCAAAACACATCTACCTTACAAGATGGCAAAGAAAGCTTTGCTCTAGAAGCATGTTTTGAGTTTTGACAACTGTATCACCATTGCTTTATGCCCAAGTAGGATAGTGATTAAATGCATAGACATTTTTGTTGAGTACATGTAGGAGTACATGTAGAAATATGACTCACCTGTGACATCCTGCAGCCAATATTTTGCTTGATTTCAGAACTTAACTATATTATAGTCTGTATTGTAATCAGGGTTCCTTGTGTTCCTTCCTTTTTGCATCCACATTCACTTCACGTGATTCACACTCTGCATCCTGGGACCCCAATGGCCCATAGTAAATTTTTATGTAGTAGAAAATTGGGCTAGTTGGTGCTTGGCCATCCTGTAATGTGCTGAGGGCAACATGCAACCCCAGAAGGACCCACTAGAAAAGGATAACAGGACACTGCACTGCCCTTGTCCTATTGTCCTTTTCGGTTTGTCTTTTTGTGGCTGTCAGATGTACTCAGTGCATTACAATATGAAATCCCTCTATGCATTGCAACTAGTTTTAGACAAGGGAGTGCTTTTTCCACTTTTGCTGTTCAGCTGTAGTCATCTCTGCTATCTCCGGTGGCTAAACTTAATTCTTCCGCGAATGCAGCATCTGCAATGGAGAGGTGGGGTCCCGCAGCAGCCACAAGCGCAAGGAGGTCCACAATGAGGTGGAAAGGAGGCGGAAGGACAAGATCAATATTGGAATCCTGCGCCTTGGGGAGTTGCTGCCCGATAAGGATCCCAGGAAGCAGGTGCGTTTAACAAACTCACCATTCTCACAGGAATGCTAAAGACAAGCATTCAATCAATTGAGAATGTTAGAATACCCTTGTTGGCACTCTGTAACATTTGTTTCATGCCAAGAGGTGAGTTATGCTCTATTTCACACATTGCAGGCGATGCTAAGAAGGCTAGTCGGACTTCTCTCACCGCTGGTATGCTTGATAAAAATATAGTGTGGCACATATGAAAGAAAAAGTATATGTATGCGCTATGTAATTTTATGTTACATTAAGTCTCATGCTTTAATGTCACAACATACGGCGCAGTTATTACATGGAAGTACCAGTTGCACTAGTGACCAAAACATAGTATGTTGCATTGTGGAAGCACAAAGGTATACAATGCAGGATCTGGCGTAACGTTATTTCCACCTGTTGCAGTTCTAATATTTGAAGTAGTATTCCATAGAAAGCCTCGCAGATCAAGAACATCTGTACTGTAATGTATGTAAAGTGAGGTTTATATGACAGCACTATCTGCATAGCTTCCACAGCGTTGCATGCTGTTTATGGAACAGATTTTAGGTGCACAGAAAGTCGCAACTAAAGTGATGGGGCTGCTTAATTTTTTTCACCATTCAGATCTCGCAATCACATGGGTGTCGAACACATTGCCCACCACCTCCTAGCAATGGCTTCCTCAATGTCGCAGAAACTCATCACAAAGGCCATGCTTGTGCTGTACTGTGGGCAGTCGAAAGGACCAATGACATCATGGTCGCCATTGTTTCGACGCCACCTATTACGTAGCTGCTCCAGTGATCTCAGAGGCCCTACTCTGCCAAGCATTACTGCCCACTTTGGGTAACTGAAAAATTCAAGGACAATGCCATACTCCTGCAGTTAGCACTGACAGAGTGCTGTGAAGACATAGCGGCAGTGGAGTTTTCTGTCGAAAGATCCTACGCCAGACTACATATTGCAGTGATGCTGTTAAAGGAAGTTCTACAACATCTTTTTTTTTTTTTTCGGCAACGGCATTGGCCTACTAAAGCTGGCAGCATGGTCGTTATCTAATGTCAGTTAAAAAACAGCCAGAAACAAAGCCTGTGTCGGAGCCCCGAATTCGCTTTGAAACGTAATTGAAACATAAGCTTACCAGCTATTTTACTAGTACCTACTAATGCAGATTTCCATGCACATCCCTCCACGCCAGGGTTTGTCACATGTTTTAAAATTCGCAGCATGGACTTGGCGCCGTGTTAGTCTTTGTTGTACAACACAAGTGTGCACCACAGGAGACTGTAAGCTCACACTAAACATCGCTTGAAGCTGTTACAAGCACAGCATAAGTGTGCTTTTAGTGAAAGTTAAATGTAACACGACTGCACTGAATTTATTTATTTTATTTTATTTATTTGTACATACTGCAGCCCGAGCGGGCTATTGCAGGAGTGGGTATGAAAGGCAGAGAAAATGAAAATAGTAAACAATACAGGCCCAATACGAACAATACAAATAAACACAAACCAAAACTATTCAATGGCCACCAAGAATAAGTTTAAAGGAAGAGAACGAGTAGCACCAGGCAAGGAATTCCAGTACTCGATTGCACGGGGAAATAAACTGTATTTAAATGTGTTCGTACGGGCGAAATAAGGTGAGATGTTTAGGTGATGGTGACTTCTAGTATTAGATGGTGTCGCAGGAGTTAGGTAGTTATCCGAAGATATACGGCAAGAAGAGTTAATTAATAACGCAATACAAAAACATTAGTGATTCCGTGCGTCGGCGATCTGAGAGCGGTTCTAAGCCTAGGGATGAAAGCGCGGTATACGGAGAAAAATCCCTATCGTGCCTACGACATATGAAGCGGATCGCTTTCTTTTGGATGGCCTCAATTTGATTAATGTGGCACTGTTTGTGTGGATTCCAGACGGGAGAAGCATAATCGAGTATAGGCCGGATTAGTGATTTATACATGAGTAGTTTAGTATCTCTTGGGGCTGTGGTCAGTGTGCGGCGCAGATAGCCTAACTTTTTCAGGGCTTTTGAGGTTATTAAATCTATGTGCTTCGACCAAGACATACTGGGTGTGAAAACAAAACAAGACGTGTGAATGTCGGTGCCCAGTCAACAGAAGTAGCATGACAGTGTGAACCATTCTACCACATTCGTGTAATTGTTTAGTGGATTGCAGCAGTTCACACCAGTGCCAATACAATCACCAGCCACCTCCCCTCTTTCTGTGCCTCATAAATAAATTAGAGTGCTGGGCTTCGGAAGAGTCATGTCTTATCTACCTATACAACATGGTCTGCAACCTGCTTGTCCAAAATTGAAATTCACTTTAGTGGCCTATTAAAAGAGTGCTAACGTGACATATTTCTCTCTTGTTGTGTGAAGGTCCACACTCTCTCAACCCTAGAAGAAATCAGAAGAAATACTGGAAAGGTGTCAAAGCACCCTAAATAATTTACTGTAATAGTGGCTCCTACAAACTAGTTTTGGTTTCAGTACCCAGGTGGTGAATCCATCATGGCGTCACAGTGCACTGGCTCACTTAGTTCCTGCAGTCACTGCAGCTGCTACATGCGAGTGCAGCCAGAAGAAACATGCATAGTGTTCCTGTTTATTTTTTTATGAACAACATCATCATACCCAGCCCTATTGCTGCGTGCCAAAAAATCTCGAGGACCAAACAAGACGAGGCCAGTGATATTTAAATTACTAGACACAAGAGATAAAAGTGTCATACTAAAAAACAGCTTTAAACTAAAGAAATCAGGTCTCTCAATAGGGGAAGATTTTTTGCGAAAAGTTAGAGAGACCAGAAAGAAACTCTGAAATGGTGCAAAGCCAAACCGCGAAAATAAAGACAAGGTGTCGTTAGCGTACAACAAACTATTCAGTAACAACTGTGTTTTCATCTGGGATGACAAAAAGAATGACAGGGTAGAAATAAAGAAGCATGACAAAATGGAGCAAAAAAATAAAAATAACAAAAGGAAATAAACCAGACAACCAGTAGCACATACCCATCGCCACATATCCAGTGCTAGGAAGTGAGGGCTTTGTTTACGGGCAATGAACTTGCACGCGTCCTAGTTCCAAGTGTCCCAAGTTAACGTCAAAGCAATTAATTGGACACTGCCACATACCCACTGGCACACACCCAATGACAGACACCCAGTGGCACATAGCATAACCAGTTGGCCTAAGTTGGCATGGAAGGAAAACACTTAGATCCAGACGTAGATACATAACTGCAAAGTCTCCCAATTTAACCTGGAGACTCCCGAATTTTGACCACTCCTACCAATCGTATGGACACGGTCGTAAATCTCCCAAAAAGCTACGCCAAGCCACTGCGAAAAGGAAATTTTACAAAACAGTAAAAAAGAATCCCGTAATGCAGCACAGCAACAACGTACTAATTGCCACTATGCACAAGGTAGCTTGCCGAAGTCAGATTTATGTCCCAGCCATTTGCCTGTAGGTGGCGTAGGCACATTTCAGTTTGCTTCAGATCGAGGCATGCATTGAGGAGTGTGTGAGTGAAAGGTTGAATATGCGTCGTGTAATGGTTAGGTCAGCTTAGCCATAGTACTGCCATGCTAAGTGGTGAATTACAGTAAGTGTGTAAAGGCACATAATACACATAATTATACATACATGCACATGCCCCCTCCGGTCGCAGTATGAGTACAAGACTTCCAACAAATGTATTGAGAGCTATTCAGAGGTCATTAAAGCGAAAGCTTTATTAGCCACGTTGAGCCGAGTTTCGCCATCGCCAGCAATTTGACATTCATTTGTCCGCAGCTGCACCGTAGCCTTCACAATGCATCACGTGACTCGCCGTGCCGAGCTCCACCGGCTTGGCAGATGCGCTCTCTGCAGCTGGGTCACCACGTGACTCACCGCGTGTCTGGCTAAAAGGAGCGCCGTGCTCGCCTAGTCAGTGCAAGCTTGGCCATAGATGAGAGCAAGGCTGGGCCGTCTTTTCTGAATGTTGCGCGGAAGCGGGAGGCTTTGAGCCGTGGTCACCAAGTGGCGTCTGACCACCCCGCAGCTATTGCCTGGCGAGCTGCTTCACTGGGGAGAGTCCGGAATGCAACAGGCATTGCACCGTCGAGATCAATGTAGCGACCGTATTTGCACCCTGTCCATTTGTGCTTCGACGCTGCGGATGTTCGCGGCGTCTCTTTGCATGTCTAGCACTTGCACTTTCCCTATGGCACAACAGGCATCCCACCGTCAAACTATGCTTGTCTACGCAAGCCTAATCATAGTCATGTCTAGCCACTGACCTAGGCAAAGTCATCATACCTGGCTTAATGATGATTGCATACCTAAGTACAATAATTACAGCTAAATCAAAGGTTAACAAAGTGAAACCAAAACTTAACCAGGCTAAACCAAGTTTTCGCTTTGCATATCGAGGGTTAGCTGAGCTAAGCTTCAGCCAATTTTTCTCCCGAACTTTGAGGTCAGGAGGTTGGCATGTAGCTATGTAGGTATGTAGATACCAAAAAGTGCCTGAAGCATCTAAGAATGCTAATTGCATTAAAGGTATCGTAATATACAATGCATCCAAAGTAGTACGGCTAAATCGTTAATATTGCACTGAGGTCCCCATTGCCACATTTTGCCATGAAATTTAAGCAGGGAAGTCATTGCATCATATACTTTCCTGTTCCGAAGTGTGTCAAGGACGTGCGCAGCTTCATCGGCCTTTGTTCCTACTTCCGCCGTTTCGTGAAAAATTTCGCGGCCATAGCACGACCACTAACCGAGCTGTAACGAAGAAGAGTAGCCGCCTGCGCCACAGCACCATCGCTACCGGCATGAGCTCGTGGTTGCTGTCTTTCGCCGAACGCTTGTGACAGCTACCCGTTCGCGCCCGTTGCTAATAAATCTCTTAGCAAGTGGTGGAGGTGCGGGGTTTCGACCACCCTGGAACTTCGGAGTCGCATTCTACCCCCCATCATGCCCGACGACGCACGCACTCCTCCAGCTCCTCCAACGGCGCCGGCCACCTTGGTTTGTGCCGGTGCCTTGCGTCAGCGAGATCCCCCTATCTTCTCCGGCACAGATGACAAAGACGTTGAAGATTGGATCTCGTCTTATGAGCGAGTGAGTGCCCATAACCAGTGGGACGACGTTACCAAGTTGAGAAACGTCGCCTTTTATCTTACGGACGTTGCGAAACTATGGTTTCTCAACCATGAAGCCGACCTCACTTCGTGGTTGGTCTTCAAGACCAACTTTACCCAAGTTTTTGGTCGGCCTGCACTAAGAAAGCTTCGTGCAGAACAACGTTTGCGCACACGTTCCCAAGAGACCGGAGAAAACTTCACGAGCTACATTGAGGACATTGTCGACCTTTGCAAACGGGTGAATGCGTCAATGTCAGAGGAGGAGAAGATCAAACATATAATGAAGGGTATTCAGGACGACGCATTTCAAATGTTATTATCGAAGAGTCCTCACTCTGTCGCTGAAGTCATCGAATTGTGCCAGAGTTACGACGAGTTGCGCAGGCAACGGCTTCACACCCGACGTCCCACCCCACCCGCCGACTCTCTATCCAGCCTTGGGGTCGACGACTACAACCATGCTACTCTCTTCATCAAAATCCAGGAATTCGTTCGCGCAGAGGTCGCCCGCCAGCTATCGTTGATATCTTCTGTCCAGGAACCACCCCCTGCTTTGCATCCTACGATCCGCGACTTCATTCAAGAACAAGTCTCTCAAGCCGTTCCTCCAGCCGTTGAGCAGCCACCAGTCACGGCTCCTCTCACTTACGCTGAAGCAGTTTCCCGATCTCGTCCACAAGCGCCCCTGCCGCCCTCTATGCATCGACCACCGACATTTTTGCCGCCATCTATGCCGCTTCACGACCGCCGGCATTTTCCTCCTATGCCGCTGCCCGACCGACAGCCTTTTCCGAATCCTCAACCGCGACTCGGACCTTACCCCCACCAGTGGCGCACCTTCGATGACCGCCCAATATGTTTTGCTTGCGGTGGTGCTGGTCACGTGGCGCGCCATTGTCGTCGTGGCATGCCTCCTCTTCAGAACATCCGGCGGGTGCCACCTTTCCCCGCTCCGTTTTCCTCGTCGCCTTCCAGCCTTCCTACTTCTTCCTTTTCCCCTGACCGCCCAACCGCCTCTACTCGCCGCTCACCATCTCCCCGCCGTCGCTCGCTTTCTCCGATGCGGCGTCGTCCCGTGTCCACCGAGCAGGAAAACTGACGGCCGCAGTTCCCGAGGCACGAACTGCGTCCACGTCGCAATGCCCAAGTCCTCGTCCCTCTCCAGCCAACGTCATCGAAGTCTCTGTCGAAGGAATCGCCGTCCTGGCGCTTGTAGATACAGGAGCCGCCGTATCCGTAATTTCCGCCGAACTCTGCCGCACACTATGAAAGGTTTTGACGCCTCTCTCCGACTTCTCCCTTCGAACCGCGAACGCTCAAAATATAACGCCTCTCGCTGCCTGTACTGCTCGCGTCTTCATTCAAGGTCTACTGTATACCGTCGAATTCGTCGTGCTGCCCACTTGTTCCCATGACATCATATTAGGCTGGGACTTCCTTGCAAATAATAACGCCGTTATTGACTGTTGTCACGCCGAACTCGAACTTTCTGCACTTCCAGACGTCGAGCCTATCGACAACGACCCTTCCAGTGTTAAACTGTTTGTTTCCGAAGACAATTCCGTCCCTCCACGCTCTTCCCTGCTTGTGCCTGTGTCGTGCGCCGCTATTTCTGATGCCACTGTTTTCTTTACGCCCTCTGAGCTGTTCATTCGCCGCCGATGTTCTCCGCTGCCCTTTGCTCTCCTTACTCTTCGCAATGGCGTCACGAAAATGGTCGTCGACAATCCCACAGCCTGCCCTTTAGCTTTATCTCATGGTGAATGCCTAGGCCTTGTTCAACCAGTCGACACCTTTTGCATCTTTGACACTCCTGCCGTTTCTACTTCTGCGGGCCTTGGCGCACTTACTTGTGACTCTGCGGTTGATCAGTCACTCCTCGACGCTTTCCACTGCTCCATCGACGATGGCACGTCATCTTCAGAACGAAGCCAGCTTATTGCTCTCCTGCAGAGGTTCCGCGCTTCTTTCGACAGCCATGCTTCCGGTTTGGGCCGCACATCGACCGTTTTTCACCAAATAGATACCGGCAGTCACGCACCTTTACGGCAGCGCCCTTACCGAGTTTCCGCCTCTGAGCGCCGTGTCATTGACCACCAGGTTGCTGACATGCTCAAGCGTGGCGTTGTGCAGCCTTCCAACAGTCCCTGGGCATCACCGGTCGTCCTCGTTAAGAAAAAGGATGGCTCTATTCGATTCTGCGTCGACTACCGACGTCTGAACAAGATAACGCGCAAGGACGTTTACCCGTTACCACGCATCGACGACGCCCTCGACTGTTTGCAGGGAGCTGAATTCTTTTCTTCGCTGGATTTACGTTCCGGATACTGGCAAGTCCCCTTGGCACCATCTGATCGACCTAAAACAGCATTTGTGACACCTGACGGATTGTACGAATTCATCGTAATGCCTTTCGGCCTGTGCAATGCTCCCGCCACTTTTGAGAGAATGATGGATAATATTTTACGCGGCCTCAAATGGAACACATGTTTATGCTACCTGGATGACGTAGTTGTCTTTTCCGCTGATTTCCAAACCCATCTCAGCCGTCTCGAGCAAGTTCTCAAATGCCTTACTGTCGCGGGACTTCAACTTAACTTAAAAAAATGTCGTTTTGGTGCCCGAAAGCTCCCTATTCTTGGCCATGTTGTATCACGAGACGGCGTCCTTCCGGATCCAGCCAAGCTCCGCGCTGTCACCGACTTTCCGCAACCAAAGAAGTTAAAAGAGCTTCAAAGTTTTCTTGGTTTATGCTCATACTTCCGACGTTTCATTCGAAATTTCGCTTCCATAAGTGCACCCCTGACAGCCCTTCTAAGTGGCGACAAAGAACTTTCCGCTTGGTCGCCCGCCTGTGATGACGCCTTCACGAAATTACGCCGCCTGCTAACC
Source organism: Dermacentor albipictus (assembly GCF_038994185.2). NCBI lineage: Eukaryota > Metazoa > Arthropoda > Arachnida > Ixodida > Ixodidae > Dermacentor > Dermacentor albipictus. The sequence continues at coordinate 125,315,532 of NC_091824.1, read as the reverse complement.
TCGCCACCTATCCTCCGCCACTTCGATCCTGCAGCGCCCACAGAGGTCCACACCGATGCCAGCGGCATCGGACTTGGCGCCGTACTCGCACAACGAAAAGCGGGCTTTGATGAATATGTCGTTGCCTACGCGAGCCGAACTCTGACAAAGGCCGAGGCTAATTACTCTGTTACAGAGAAAGAGTGTTTAGCCATTATTTGGGCCCTTGGAAAATTCCGTCCTTATTTGTATGGTCACCCTTTCGATGTCATCACTGACCATCACGCCCTTTGTTGGCTGTCTACCCTTAAGGACCCATCTGGCCGACTTGCTCGCTGGGCCCTTAAGCTACAGGAGTACGACATCCGCGTCCTCTACCGTTCCGGCCATAGCACGACCACTAACCGAGCTTTTGAAAAAAGACGCCCCTTTCCAGTGGGGCGATAACGAGGCCTCTGCATTCTCGCATCTAATCGACGTTCTCACAACGCCTCCCGTTCTGGCCCATTTCGATCCTTCTGCGCCTACCGAAGTTCGTACTGATGCCAGCGGTCACGGAATCGGCGCAGTACTGGCACAACGCCAGCGCGGCAACGACCGTGTTATCGCTTACGCCAGCAGGCTCCTCTCACCCGCGGAGCGCAACTATTCCATCACTGAGCGTGAGTGTCTGGCCCTAGTTTGGGCGGTTGCGAAGTTCCGCCCATACTTATATGGCCGACCCTTTTCCGTTATCACAGACCATCACGCGCTTTGTTGGTTATGCTCATTGAAAGACCCTTCAGGGAGACTTGGTCGCTGGGCCTTACGCCTCCAAGAATATTCGTTCTCTGTCACCTACAAATCTGGCCGACTACACAAGGACGCTGACTGCCTGTCTCGCTACCCGGTAGACGAGCAATATTCTCTAAAAAATCTTTTTTGTTTATCAAAGAAATTGAAAAATGTTCTTTTAAGGGACACTAAAGGCAAATACTAAGTCAGCATCGGCTGTTTAAATACCATTCCAGAAACCTCACAACACTTGTTTCGTGCCAAGAAAAGACTTTGCTTACGAGAAAATTGCATCTGAAGGGTCCGTATTCCTTTATCACAATTCAAACCTCTCACCACCCGAGCGGGGGAGTGGTGACGTTGCATACGCCATCACCGCCCTTTGCTGCCATCGGGGAGTAAAGTGGCGCCCGACAGACTGCGATACAGAGCCAAAACAGAATGGCGGATTCGCCGCTGCAGCTGCTCATTGGTCAAGTGGTGTAGACCGTTCGGGCATCCCGTGATACCATATGGAAGTTGCATTCTCTGCTACTTGCAGTTTGTGTGAGTTTCACTAGTCGCAAGCCCAGCGCAGCACTACGTGATAACTGTAGAAACGCGAAAGCGTGTCAAGCAAAAACGAAACCTTTCGATTGCCCGCGTTGTTGTCAGCATTATTTCAATGAGTTCTTTTTTTTTTCTAAAAGTGAAATAGAACTGGACAAGTAGCATTTTATTTGGTCTTGTAATACAACACAGAGATGTTTTGTGCAACGAGTGGTTGAGTACTAGTGATTTAATTTAACTGAGGAGTGCTTTCATCATCGGGCAAGTACTTGAATGCCCCAGGGGAGTCTCTAATCATGTCCTGCTTTTACCTTAATTTCTCTATACAATTAAGGCTCTGTTTGCGATAATATTGATGCCTTAGAGATTCTCAAGGACTAATCCATCACTTTAGTTTGACTTAATATTTGCCTTTAGTGTCCCTTTAAAATATCTTTCTGTCTAAGCTGATTTACTGTTCACCTTTTGTGTCTCTTGAGAGTTAAAGCAAGTGTCTTTGGTTGTCAAGGAATTCATATTATGCATTCCTTTTTGTACTTTCTGTAGAGCAAGAATGGGATCCTTGAACGGGCATCGGAATACATCACATACTTGAAAGATTTGAATGAGAAGCTGGTGACGGACAAGGTTACCAACTTGGAAGGTAAGCTACTGATCTGAGCACTTATTTTACATGCCGTAAAAGAAGCATTAGTTCCCCTTTCAGTTACTTATATGATTAACTACAACCACTAACTTTTCTATTGGAGACAGAAAACAGTCATACGGCCTTTGCTTTGTTTATAAGTGTAGTAGTGAGGAGCAGGCTTAGACTTCACGTTATGCATTGTTCTAATATGTGCACTGTCTTTTCTTTTTTTCTGTCTCTTCAACAGCCACTGTGTTTGCTGGTTTGCGTAAGCAGATCAGGGACCTGGAGGAACTGAATGCCAACTATGCGAGGCTGCTGACCACAGCGGGCATTCCCCTGACGAGTGGCCCCGAAGAGATTTGGGACCACAAGCCAAAAAAGTATTCGTTGAAACACCTTCCCGACAAGCAACGTGCCTTACTTGCCTGCACCGAGGTCAAGACAGTTCTTCAGCAGCAGCAACCTTGCCAGCATCATGGCACGACAGTCATGTCATCACGGCCTGCTGCAGAGCCTCTCGTTCCTAAAGCGCCGCAGGCTGCAGTGGCACCAGCTGTACCACCAGCACCTCCTCCAGCAAGCTGTGCACGAGAAGCAATGCCTGGGTGCACGCTGGTGACTCAGGCACTTCCATCAGCACCCGTCATGTCCACAGCTCAACCATCCGCTGTCACAGTGTTTCAGCAACAACACCCCCTGACGGCTGCAGCTACCGGGGTGGCCACAGGAACGGCAGGAGGGGTTGTCTCACAGCCTATCCTAATGATCAACGACCAGGGCGTCCCTGTGCTACAGAATGTGGTGACCTTCCAAAACACTTCCATCATCCTGAATCCACAGGGGCATGCCATGGGAGCACGTACACCGGGATCGGTGGTCTCCTTCACGGGGCCCGACATGCTGCCCCAAGTGCACTTGGCAACAGGGCAGAGCACCGATGACTTTGCTCACTCGGCGGCAGCCCTTGGTGGCCTGATGCAGTGCGACCCCAAGCTGAAGGAGGCTGCCAAGCTCTGTGGCGTCCAGCAAAATGCAGCAACTTTCCTCTCGGGTGCAGGAATGATGATGAACCAGCCCCTCCTCTCCCTTGGAACTGGAACCACGATGATTGCTGGACAGACAGCACCGGCACCACAGGTCCCGTCAGCATTCCTTCTTCCATCCGGACAGATCATTCCTGTCGTGTCACAGCCACAAGTAGTCAGTGCACCTATGCAGTCGGCGCACCCTCTCGGGAGTCAAGTGGCAGCTAATGTAGCGGCAGCAGTGAGTAGTTGTAGTACTTCTCTCGGGAAGGTGGTGCAATGTGACGGTGCACAGAGCTACATGTGCAGGGAGCATGCATCTTCCGTTCAGCACAAAACACTGGCATCTACACCTTCATCTGGTGGAACTGCAGCGGGAAATGCCACAGCCCAGCCAGGAGGAAACTGCAGAAAGCAGCACCACACCTGCCCTCAGCATTCGTCACCATCTTCATCAAAGTGCATTGCCGTGCCAGACAGTTCGAGGACAAAGCCAGTATGTTCCCACGCAGCATCCAAACAACCACTCTGCTCCATCAGGCCCAAGCCGACTCCTCAGGCCCCAGATTCTAGTCAGGCTAAGCCTTCGTGCACGCGTAAGAGTGGTGGGGGTAAGAAAGTGTCAGCATCAAAGCCCTCCTCAGAGATACCAGCTAAGAGGGCACGTGCAGATGCACCGCGGTCAGATGAGGAGACTGCCTCGCATGCTTCCACCTGTTCGTCAACCACGGCCACCACCTCAGCCCAGAGCACGGAGGGAGTGAGCAGCACAAGCAACAAAGAGATTTCACCCCTTGCTGCAGACATTCTTGCCCAAGCAACAGAGTCTATCTTTTCGTGTGGTGGCAATGTGGAAACAGCAGTCAACCAGGCAGCACAGTCGAAAAACAAGAGTCCGGTGTCAGCAAGCTCAAGTGACCAGTCTACCGCTCCTCCTGCAGTTTCGATTGCTGCCACTGTAGCGACTAACACAAGTGCACGAGCCTCAACCACAATTACAGCATCTTCTCCTCCCAGTACCTCTGTCACCCTCACCCAAAGTCACTGTTCGAGGGATTCTGTGCTTGCAGAAGCAGTCTGTAGCAGTGATGCCGTTCCAGCCAACAGCACTGTTGAAGAAGCGTCCAAGATTAAAGACATTTTTGAGAATGGAAGGCCAACTGAAATCGATGCGGAGACAACGTCTACTACTAGCCAAGTGTCAGCTGAAAATGGTGCACAGTCAGCATCGGCAAAGGATGGGCAAGATGACATACAGGCATCTGATAATGACCGAAACGAACTTCCTAGTCTCAGTTTACACTCTATAGTGATGGAGGAAAACATCGATATATCTCCGAGTGTCAGTTCGACAACCTTCACCGAAAGTTATGTGTCGGTCAGCGCCAGTAGTAATGGCCACAGCACACCTCAGGGCTCCTCTAAGATCCCCGACTGTGCTGCTTCCATACTTTGCCAGCTCACTCCACCCAGCAGCAAAGGCAGTGAAGATAATAGCAAAGCCTTTGTCTCCAGCACTGACAGTCTAGCTTCAGACCAGGAGTTGCCCCTAATACTGAGTATTCCTGAAGACGATGGGCATGGTTCTCTAAACAGCAACTCGAATCCAGGTCTTTCTTTCCCGTCGCTGTCACCAGGGGATCAATTAGAACATGAATTGGGAAACGGCAATGCTAAGACAGCAGAAAGCACAAGCAGCCTATCACAGTTTGTCCTCACTCCGCCAACACCACACCTTCCAGCCAGCACAGCACAGGTATCAGTCACCTCGAGCACAAACAAAAAGAAGGAGTCATCAGAGAGCAGCACGTACACCTATGTTGCTTCTGAGAGCTTCCCGACACCACCAAGTCATTCAGAGGAGTTGCACACCATTGGGAACACCAGCAGCAGTAGCAGCAAGCAAGACTGCCACCATGCCTCTCGATCTCCACAACTTCATAGCGCACCTCCTGCGAAGTTGCACATGGAGGCATCGTGCCACAGTTTTGTTTCAAACGCACCGCGTACACTCCCAATGCACAGCAGAGGATTGCAGTTTTCAACAGCATCTGCAGCGAGCACACCTGCTCAAGTGCACCACATTTCATTGCCTGGCTTTAGCACAGCTCAAGGCTTTGCTGCACCCAAGGAGCCCGAATCTTTGCCCCTGCTGGACAACAGCAGCAAGCCGCCCCCTTCACCATGTCGTATGATCCGTGACTCTGGACGTTGCTCGACACCAAGTAAGAGTCCATCAGCACAGTTTCCAATGTCCATAAACCCGTACATGACAACCCCTTCCTTTCCGTTTCCGCGACCTGATCAGTACACACCGTGTACCAGGACACTAACTCCCCAAAGCAACACACCGAATAGCAGTAACACTGCATTGTCATGTTATTCTGCCGAGGCGTTGATTGGGACTCAGAACTTCTTACCATCTTCTTACCGACTCACGCCTCCCTCGTGTGCCCAGGTGCCTACAACTCAGAGGTCATCCTGTCAGCAGTCGTCACGCCCTCAAATCTCCTACTCTGCAGAAAGCCTTATTCAGTCACAGGCTAGCAATCCAAAGAAAGATCTGCAAGCAAATGCCAAGGAACCTAGCTTTTCAAACCATCCTGGATTTGTGAACAGGCTTCCTTCTTACCAACCCCAGACCAGCACACATACTACAGCGCACTCACATCAGAGGCAGCTTCCAGCCAACACATCTCAACAGATGCACTTGCCCAGCACAACTATGTCGGGGGCACCAGACAACCGGTCGCAGGCATTGCCTGTTTCAACGACCGTGCCTCCTCAGCCCACCACAGTGCACAGCAGCTACACAGTACAGCTTAGCACCAACACACAGCGTAGCTTGGCAACAACTCCGAGTAGGTACCCCATCCACACATACCACACAGCCAAGGATGACTTCCCCATGCTGCCCTCGGCGCCATTACACACTCCGCCTCTGCACACCATGACACCACACATGTCACAGTCTCCCTCGTCCCGCAGCCACCACGTGCAGCCCGAGACAAGCTCGAACCAGAACATGTTTCAACATCAGAATTACCCTTACCCAAATTTTTCCCTCGGTCACCGGAGCCCCAGTTTCGGTACCTGCGCTGCCTCGCGGCCTGAAGTTCCAGCAACAAGTCGACCACCAGCTAGCTGCCTTCAGGCAACTTCCCCTCGACAGTCTCACTTTGGAATGCAGGTGCCTACATCCCAGCAACAGGGCTGCCTGTTTCCAAGTGCCTCCTCGGCTTCCCTCCTGCCCTTGACGTCAGAGTTCGGCCCTCAGTGCTCTGGTCCGTTGGCTCCACCTCCACCACCAGTCTTTGGAAATCTGTCCCAACATTGCGCGCAAGCGCCACATCTGGTTAACAATCTGATCCCCGGCCCATTTGCCACAAGTGGCAACACCATATGTGGTACCTCACTTCCTCAGCCAGGCGCGGAGAGTGAAAAGCAAGGCGGTCGCAGGGACAAACAAGGCATGCACCTAATGTCAGAGACTGGCTGCCCCGACCCTGAAAAGCAGCAGTCCAAATCAAAATCCAAAAAGAACAAGCCCTCAAACACCTCATCGCACACTGCTGTGAACAGCATACCATACTTTCCAGATTTCAGAAATGAATCTCATAACCACGCATTGATAACCTTGCCCCCCCCTCCAGCACCTTCACAAAAGCTACCTCACACTCCTTCCCTTCCATCGATGTCCACGTCGACATCATCGGCTTTGCCTTGGCCACATCAGCAGCAGCACCACCACCAGCTGCAGCAGACCCTGCAACCACCACACACAAAGCCCAGCCACACCAGCACTGATGTTGAGCGAAGTGCAAACATCAGCAGCGCCACTTACAATCCGCTTTTCAGGCCTCAGTCCCAGCAGAACAGCATCAACCTGAACCTCAACGGATCTTGTGTACCAACACCTCACTCCTCCTCTGCAGCTTCTTTTTCACACCACCACAGCCCCCTACAAAGAAATGCGCAACACAGTAGTGCATCAACATCATCAGTCGCATCTGTAGTATCCATGACCAGCAGCAGCATTTCAACAGCAGCACAAGTGGCACCCTACTCAAACTGTGCGGTTGCACCATCGCAGCATGTCCCGAACTTTAACCTGAGCAACATCTTTCCTGACATTGGCTCGGGAGAACAGGGAAGGGCTAGTGCAGCACCCCCCCCACCGCCTCCATCCACGCACTTTTATCCCTCAAGCCGCGTGCTACACAACTCATTCAACCACATTTTGCCACCTCCACCACCGCCAGCGCCACCTCACAACAACTTTGTGCACTCTGGCCACCATGCGCCTTCCTTCTCTAATGTTATCCCTCCACTCACCTTTCCTATGCACGAACATTAGACCTTCTCTGACACCCTACAAACAGGCAAGTTTGGGAAGGTGGTCTCTCAAAAAATGCACCACTTCCCAGGTGGCTTTTCTGCAGCCTACTGCTCATGGGCAACTGCATTGAAATGCGCATATGTTGGTGCTCCTGTACTTACACTTCATAGTTCTCATCTTTCTGGTGAAGTTTTTGTTGTTATGCATTTTCCGTAATATTTATTCCTTGTGCTTGTCTGTGTTGTAGTGTGCTACCGCTCACCTGGGCTTTTTAGCCACTTGTTAAAAAAAAAAAACAGCACCTGATTTTGACTTACTTGGTGTTCTGATTCTAAAGCACAGCTCCTAACCTCTAAGGTACAAATGGCAAAGTGAGGGTGTGTGTGTGTGTGATGCTGATTGGCAACTTGTGTCCCTGATGTCACATTCTTGATCACAGAACGCTGTTTGCCTATTGCTCAAACGACCGCAACATGAACCTGAGTTGGCTCTGCTCACTGTGTTTTTGCAAAAATATGAGGCAGTTATGTTGAAGCAATTCATGCCCATTGTGCAGTTTTCATTGTGTTTTTAATCATTGTAGATTTGACTGTGGGTCTGCTGTACCAGTGTGTTTATACCCGGTGTGTTTTGGTTTATGTAATGGTGTTCTTAAAGTTACACTAAGGTATACTCAATTTTTTTCTGGCTATGAAAGTCAAGGCATGAGGGTGAATCTTGTGAACCTGTATTACTGAAACAAATAGTTTGGCTGGGTATGGCGCCACTTTCAGCTTAACTGATTTCATGTAGCTTGGTGACCTTCAAAAAAGGAGTTGTAGTGAAGTCAGCATAAACATTGCAAGAAATTAGCTTTATCTGTTCCAACACTTGCTCTTCGCTGAAGTTTGTCATAAGTAAATTCAGCAAGCTGAACGGCAGGCCAGCACACAACAAGCAGTTGCCACATGATGCAGTTGTAGATTTTCTTTTTGAGAGATGTGCAGAACCTTTCTGACGATCACATGGCATGACTCAAAAGAGCAAACTAAAATGTTATGTCGGCAGATGTTACACTTCTCTTTAGATAGCTTATCATATATAAAAGAGTAACTATTCTTGTTTTTCACATTGGAAAACACCGCTCACATTGCTGGACTATTCTCCGCAGTGATGCAGACGTTCACTTTGGTTCTGTTACTTTCCCTTCATAGTCAGAAAGAGTTGTCCACAAATATGCCGGTGAAGTTTCTTTTCCCTATGATTGCTTGTACAGTAAAACAGAAAAAAATGTCAGCTGAAACCTAGATTTGATGCCCTAATTGTTACTTTTCTGTCATCTTGATTTGTGATGATGAGTATTACAGATGCTAAACTGGCAAGCAAATTATGGCCGTGTGCCTGCTATGTACATATGTAACCTTTCTTGCATGCTCTACCCATCAATCAGCTTCTGTTTTCTTTTACATTATTTAATTGTTTCTCACCATATGTGTCTTCTCTCTCAATCAATCACATTGAAGGAGATTTCCACCTTTCCCACGGTGTAACATCTGTCACAGCGTGTCACAGTAGCTGGCTGAGCTGGCATTATTTCTTTTGTTGTGAAAATTCTGCTTAGAAGAGCATTCAAAGTTTGCTTGTGCCTGGTGAAAATTTTTGCAAAACCACTTGGAAAAATTTCTACAAGAAGTTAAATTTATTTAATTGAATCTCAGTATAACAGACTTCTTTTCATTTCATATCTTAATTCCATAGAACATAATGTATTGTTTCCTACAATTTAACAATGCAACATGGTTCGGCAGCTTCGTTCATGCACATTATGTGCACTTAACTGGAGCCTTCGTGACAAGCAAAGGAAAAGAAAGGCATCGCACAATGGTGAATTCATCATTTACACACGTCCTTTCATACTTAGAAATGTTGCTGGCAAGCACCAAGAAAGAGTGTTTAGTGGAGAGCGGAATCATTTATCAGAGAATGAAAAGAATGAAATCTGCCACTTTGCCATCTATTATGCTGTAATATAAACAGAGCTGGGCTAGTCCCATTCATGCTCACAGTCTTGTTGAAACGCTGTGAAAACTCTGCAGCTGCCAGTCAGAACAGGTAAACTCCAACCAGAAGTGTGTTGTGGCAGTCATGAGAGGAATGTACATTGTTTCGATGCAATTGCACCTTGTTTTTGTTATTGCAAACGGCGTCCCGGTGATCTTGGATTTGTCACTCACTACACCATTATAAAAAACAAAATGGTATCTGCAGCATTAGCAGGTCATGTTGACAATAATGATATACCTAAAGCCATGGCTCCATAGGTTAGGTTAGGCCTAGCAGATATTAACTTCATATTCAGATATTAACCTAACCTAACCTCGCATGCCGGTGCTTTTCACCCATAACGGTTGTTTCTTGCACAATTTTGTTCATAAATGCTTACTGATCACATGCTATCTACCAGGACCATTCAGGAACTTGTGGAATTCAACAAAATTTCCCACTACAACTATGGCTGTGTTCCATAGAGGTTGACTGAATAGCACTGATCCAGTCTTGCGTAGCACAAGTACGAATTGTATAGTACCATCATTGCGGAATCGCAAGTGCTAGAAATAAATGCACATCTAAGGCACATAAATATCCTATGCTATGGGACCTGCATGCACAGATAGTAAAATGCTTATTGAGAACATTTAAAAAACAAGTGCTCCATGTTTCACGAAATTAAATTTGGCTAAAAAGTTCTAGGAACTGGTATTTTGTTGCAATATTTGCATTATCAAAAATAAGAACTGCAGATTAGTGGCGACACTTTTTTTTTAGAGAAGGGTTAAGCTAAGCAATGTCCAAGATCTGATCAAATATCTCAAGTGTTTTTGCAATTCCATTAAATATGTAGCATCACTGAAGGCAGGTTTGCATCTCTAATTGAAGTTAATATCTGCTAGACCTAGTTGAAAATCCACTGAAACGGCAAAAGTGGATTAGTGAAAGGCATTTATTCATACCATAATGCTTGTGTTGTCAAGCTTGTCAGAGCACGTGGAAATGCTGAGAAGGAGCAAGTTCTCCGGAAGTTTTTCTCCTCCTTATTTTTTTTTTAATTTTTCTCGGGTGCTTTCTAGTAGTTTATATGCAAACTGTACCTCTGCAAGTTTGTGACTTGACTTTCCAGCATTCTGAAATGCCAATATTTCTGCATCAGTCACAGTAATTATGCTATTCTTCTCTGCAATCCGACTGTCACGATAACATGTCATGCATTATATTGCATAAAAGCCTTCTATTGTTAGTAGCATGAGCAGAAGATATTATTATAATCTTCAAGTGTCCACCAGAGCTGCTTAAACTGTGCCATTTACAGATCTATGCTAAAAAAGTCTGGCCACCTGCAGTGGCTAATCTGGAAGTTGACAAACGGGTGCATCTCAAGTACAGAAAATTAAGCCATATGAATTGTAAACCATAGGAAGAAATATATGCTTTGGGCAGTGCAAAAAGCTTGAAGTAGAATGCATAATTTTCGCCTCATATTATCCTCGGATTGAAAGTATTTCACCTCACCATCACAAACTGCAGAGTGCACTCAAGGCCGCACAAAAACATTATTGCATATTATTTGTTTCCGATTCTACTATAGGCATAAATTGAAACTTAGACAAGTCAAAGGCAACTAGGTTGTTGTTGTCGAGTTCCAACCTCGCCTGCATTTGTAACAGTAGCTTCATTCGGGCTCCAAAATGTACATTTGTGCCCGCACCGTCCTTAAAGGCCAACTGCAATGAAACACCACCATTACCGTTTGCCAGAAGTGGTGCATGACCCATGACATTGAGAACCACTGCGCCTCTTCTGTGTGACCTCCGAGACCAGCAGTACAATAAGAAATGTCGTAGGCTATGTGCTAGGATTTGCGTCATATCCACTAACCACCAGGTACATACATCATATGAATAGGTGCTACTTAAAGGCTATCGGTATGAAAGCTGGACAGTTACGAGAGGTGCAGCTTTGCCAGGGTTGCTTCAATGGTATATACTGCTAATTTGTAACCAATTCAGCCAAAGCAAAATTTTGTTGTAGATGGCCTTTAATGACCAGCTACGAATTCGGTACAGTCAAACCTTGATATAACGAACACTGATATGATAGCTAATCAAATGTTTATTGCCATTGTCGGCCTGTAGTGAATTTACGCTTGCAACAAAAATCGGATATAACAGATTTATTTATACTCCATTATAAGATTTTAAACTATAGTGAAAGTTGCACTTTTAAATGCACTCTGTAAGGCCTTTCACAACTGGTACAAAGAATAAAGTTGGGTAGTTCCTATAATGGTTTGATAACCAGTGGTCTACTAGGCCAACAGAATTAGTCCCAATAAAAGAAAAACGAAGCTGGTATAATAGCAGACGATTAGGATGTGATTAGCTCAGGAAATTCAGACTTTGGGTGCACTGGCCTCTCGAAGAGCAGAGACCATTAAAGGTGTGTGGAAGACGCCTTTACCCTCCAGTGGGCTTTCAGTATGCCGGTGATTCTGAAACACGCTTTGTTCATATCGTAAGGCTTGAAAAAACAAGCTCTAGCTGACAGTGCCGCTGCAAGCTGTGCTGCATTGCACTACAATTTGTTCCGATGGCATTTGCAGCAATGGCATTCTTTCTGGTCCACATATCCCGAACATTGTCAACTTCTATAATGCATTCAATTAGCCCAGTACAATTCACTTGTGGAATCTGGTGAAGTTTTGTTTCCCCTTATGTTGTTTATTCATCTGATTCACTAAAAGCACCTGAAACGAACGTCATGTGTCAACTCGGAACAAGTACTATCCCTCTGGAAGCATTGTTGTAGTCCTAGCAGCCATAATGCTGGGGTGAAATGTATCGCATACACATCTGTTGTCTGAAGTTATTGTAGTGCCTCCGGCATGGACACGAACAGCTGTTTGTCTGTGATGTGAAAGTTGTTGGTGAAAGAAGGTGCTTGTCTTTGTGATGACTGCAAATGGTCCTCCCTCCAACTTTTTACTGGTTATCAAAAACCCACATGGTTCTTTTACTATAGAGCCTCAGGTTGAGGTTCAAGACGCTGCAAAAGCAAACACATGTCAACTTCTATTGTTGCATGTAAAGGCCTGTACGTCTAGTCAGCACACCTCTGCCGCCAATCGCACTTCACATGTCATTTGCATTCGCATTGTAGATATTTGTCGGTCCTCTCATTTGCGGCATTGTCAGGCAGTTAAATCAGCCGTGTTTTTATGTATAAAGGCCCATCCAACGTCACCCTCTTGCCATTGCACTTGACTGTAATACCCCTTCCATGCAAGTTTTCTAATGTAAGCTTGTTATGCAGGATGGATGTACGTAGTTGTACACGGAATAATGTTTTGCACTATTAGTGTAGGTTATTGCAGTTGATATTTCATGATGTGCACAACAGTCAGTGTACAGACCGGTCACTGTATTTTAGAAGTTCAACTCACTTGGTGTACTGTGTTGTTTTTTCATCGATTGCAGTCGCTTTGCTCGACTTTGCATGTAAATAAGCTTGGTGTAAAAGTGTTTATATAAGGTGGTGGTGCTGTACATATGTTGAGCAACATGCTTCATGTGAACTGTTTGTTGTCAAGAAGCTGTTAGTGTATCATATGCTCAAGCTCTTGTGCGTGGTGAAGAAAGAGGCCTAGGCACTTTTGTAGATTACGTTATGGCCCCATGTGATTCTTTTGGTGTATTTTTGCATGGGACACTATGTTTGGGAAGTGATAATTTGACAAAAACGAGTGCTTCGCAATAAACTTTGTGTTTTATTCTGCTATTGTGTATGATAACGTCTGAATAGGACCTCTTTCTACCCATGTACTTACTTCATTAAAATGTACAGACATTCTAGCCATCATAAAATGAATGAATGTATGTGCAGTGAGGGCCTATATATTTTACAAGCACAACAAAATCCATTTGTAATCTGGCCAAAAGATACTCAAAATAAAAAGCTCATGCAGTCATGTTGGCTCTGTTTTTGTTTTATGCAGACATGTCTTGAGGACTGTTCAATGTCATTACACATTTACACTGGCAGTATGTGCGAAAATCTAAGTCGGAAATGTTCTGCCTGTCACATCAAAATAAATACACTTTGTCTTCACATATTTGCATGTCACAAACTTAAGATATGCACAGGTGCCATAACTGCACTTGTAAGCCAACTGGTGCTATGCACTGGATTACTTTTGTCCCAACGGAGGTACGCATTACCAGTGCCGTAAACACAGTGCTTATATTTCATGTACTCTAAACAAGTGTGTATTACAAAGGTGACACATCTACACAACACCAATGTGCCAGGAGCTTCATTAGCCTTGTGCAATTGCAAGCTTAGAAGCAGACTGTTTAAGTCGTCGACAGCATTTCATGTTGGGACTCGCGCTCAACCACCATGCATGGTTGCAGGAAAAGTGACTGGAATCCATAGTGTGTACGCAGTGAACAAGCCACGAAATCTGCCCGGCGGCTTTAGCTGTGCGAGTGGTAAGAGTAGCTGTTGACGTGCGAACCGTACGGTTCCGGGCGCGGTTAGTAGGTGCCACATAGCACTGACATTGCGAACAATGTCTGGAGCACAGCACGTCTCCTGTGCAATTGTGCTCACTGGAAATCTGAATATTTTGTACATGACAGAACACAACCGGTGCTGACACCGGTTGTGGTGAGGGCGACTCCCCCCCCCCCCCCCCCCCCAGTTATATCCGCCATTCCTGCTACCTCCAAATCAACTTACAACTTTAAGGGCTAACTTTCGTGCATAGTTGCGACCGGTGTGCAAAGTCCTTGAACAGCAGCGACAGCTGTTTGCCATCGTCTAAGCTTGGAAGACCGCTTAAAGCGTGCCCGTTTAGGAAAATATTAAAATGATCGGTGAGAAAACTGTGAAATAAACACGTACAAGGGAGGAACACGGGACAACGCAGTCATGTGTTCCTCCCTTGTCCGTGTTCATAACGCGCTGTTTTTTCACCGATGGATTCGTACCAACTATATAGGTCGCATTCATAACCCTTTTATTTTAAGACGACTTTCCCGGAAACAGGTCGTTCCACTGCTTCTTGCCCAATACTCGCGGAAACAGATCGTTTGGGCCACTTCTAGGCGCTTTCTTGCGCCACAGTCCCAGGGCACAGGGAGGCACGTCGGGGACCGGGCAGTGCGGTTTCTGCGAGGATATTTCTTCGGTTTCAGTGCTGAACAAGGGCCCCTCCTGTGCTTTGACCGCCGTTGCGCAGCGATTTGCCGCACACTGTGATGCTACTGCCGGTGAAGTGGCGGCCTCGGTGTCTTCCGTAGGTGTCAATGTCCGAGTTGCCTTCGCGCCACCGCTTGCCACGGCTTGTTCCTCGGTGCGTGGCGCGTTGACTGCGGTGCCAGCAGTCCTTGGTACGTCCACGGCATCGGCGCCGCCACAAAGCGAAGAAGCTTCACTCTCCAACGTATCAGCTCCGAGCGAGCTATCTCCGAACACGCAGGAACCTTCACTGCCGCAGACTTCTGCTTCGGCGGTGTATCTTTCTATCACAGTTTGAACAACTGATACAAGGGAGGGTAGCCGGAAGGCATAAGGATGTTGATCTTTAGACATAGTTGCTAAACGCGGGTCAACAGCATGCGAATAAATAGACCCGCCTGCTTTGGAACGCACCGCACGGCACGGCAGTCTGGGTTGGAACCGCACGGCGCGCCAAACAGAATAAAGAACCGACTGAGCAGCCAAACGGCCAAACCCTGCTAAACTGTACGATTCAAATTATGTGCAACTTGAGCACTAGGCTAGCCGATGGCGATACGGACGTCGTGTGAGAAGGCACCATGACCATGACGACGTTGGTTACTAGTTTGGGATAATGAGCAGATTTAGTATGTCCTAAAATATTTTGTTTAATTGATAACGAACTTCTCTTGGTTTTGCTGTGCAAATAAATGAAACGCATGCGAACAGAAACATTCGCGATGACTCTCGCAAGTGCAGACGCTCTTTTGCTCGCGTTGGATTTGAATTCCCCACTGACGCTCTTGGAAAAAAAGAAAAAAAAAATTGTTTCTCCGCCAGCACTTTCACCATTAGGAATAACAACAACAAGCTCGCCATTGAACTCTGTAAGTTGGCATATAACGTTGTACCCATGGCTGTACCGGCTGTACCAGTTAGTTCTTTATTCTATGGCTGCACTGTCAGACCAAAGCAGGCATTGGTCAGACATGCTCAACACCGGGAAACGGCTTCCACGATAAACGTGCAAGCACAGCAAGCTTTTTGATGCAGTAGATATACCGATTGCCGTTCAAAATAATTTCAACTGTAAGATCAGCGTTGGCTATTGTGGTTACCTTCCTGAATTGTTAACTTTATGAGCGGGTTATTTTGACCGCGCGGAGCCTGCAGCATCGACGATCGAGTTTGTGAGCGCAATATGGAAATAATAACCCCTTATGAAATTGTCCGAAAGGGGTCTTCAAGAAAATAAAACGAAACGAAATACTCGCTACACAGTAATCAGCAGTCAACTGCAGTATTAATTTACCGTATGTTCACTCAACACGCGGGCATTAGGGGGCATACACGTAAACCGAGGTCTCAAAAATACCTGTATATATCGTTTTCAATAAACTTATCTGGACACTGCCTCTTAAATTTATACATCCAAGCTGTCATAAGTACTTTGATCAACCTGTGTCTCCCATTGACTTGCCATTCAGTGTAACAGATGCGATAGTGAACAATTTCTTATCATCTTGAAGACATTCATTTATTCAGGCTGCAGGACATGCAGCATGACACCATCACTATATATGCAACTGCAGGAAGTTAAGTGTTACCAAGAATGATTATAGTGCCAGTGAAAGCATGCCAATATTCTCAAGCCTTTGACTGATGGGCTGCAAAACAGAGAAACAGCAAATCCCAAAAAGGGGGTACCAGCAAAACACAAAGGACGCGCACACAAGGAAAAGGCATTAGACATGGACGTACACTCCGTCCAGCATCCGTCTAAGTCTGACGCCTTTTCCTTGTATGCATGACCTTTGTGTTTCGCTGGTACCCCCTTTTTCAAGTTCATTCAAGCCCAAGGGCTTGCGCTAAAGCAAATTAAATTTTTATCATGAAAACCCACATTGCACAAACCAGAATTGAATACGAGTCTGTGGTTACCTTGTGCTTCTTCTGTCATAAGCACCAAGTCACCCAACTACAAGCTTTGCAAGGTGCCAAAACCAGTGAAAAAGAGAGAGAGAGAGATAAAAAAAAAGAAAACATTACGAGAGTAGTATAAAGAGCTATTGCACTAGCTAAGAGAATCTAAGAAAATTTTAAAACTGCATTTCATCTTCAAATGCATTGTAATCAATATTCTTTCTTTTTTATTATTGTAATCAGTGGTTCTCCATGATATAGACCTTTTTATAGCCAAAATAGCTTGCTTAAAATTCGTGTACTTACATACAACAAGATATATACTGATGAAGCTAACTACATACATCTCCACTTTACAAATTGCTTATATATTCCCTTTTTCAACAAACTACAAGAGAACAAAATAGTTTTTGGTGCGTGCTAGTGAAAGTCAAATCAAATCAATTTTTATGCCAACATCTGAGGTTTAAGATGCAGTCTGCGGTCAAAAAGCCACCCAAAGGACTTGACGAGGCCCACACGCCTGCATACATGGCAGGAATAATGCTGCTGGTGAGCAAAAACTGGGTTAGTTTTTCACAGCAGTGCTGAAGTAATAATAGAAAAATGAAAGTAGAGTCAATGCAAGAAAGTAATGGACGCAAAGAACACATAAAATTTGCGAGCATGATGCATAATGTTAGTACTAGTAACATCCATCATAAAGTTTGACGCATGCCAAAGAATACATATACATAGCATTAGCATTGGGTGTACAATAGACTAATTTCCAGAGAATAGAGCAGTGAGGCATTATATTCAACAAGGTGGGCTTGGCAGATAATTTTATTAATTTACGAGGTATGATGTTCAGCATTTGGGCCTTCCGTAATTTGTTTTTGTGTGCAGGATAACATATACATCAGGGTAGAGGGTGTTTTATTTTCAACATTTCTGTTTCAGCTTAGCAACGCTACCCAAGAGATTTTGTTTTCTGAGGCCATTAGGAGAGTTTCATAAGGGCAGTCTTGTAAAAAAGAAGGGGACATTTGGAATAGCACAAACTGCCATTTTCTATATCTTTTGCTGTTTGTAAACATTTATGAACGAGTTCGTGACAGGGACCAAATGACAATAATTTACACAAGACAAAAACGAAGATTTACAAGAAAGAAGTTTGACAGCTTTTGGGCAACAAAAATTGCACTTTGATAGTACACCAGGAACCTTGCAATATTAGAAGCTATTATTACTATGTGCACATTTCACGACACATTTTCGGCTGTACAACACCTAGGCATTTTACAGGGGGCACCGTCTTACTTCAGAATCGGTCGAGCTTTAATGCCATCCTAGAACCATGCAGTTTTGCAATATCTTGGTCTAAACATTAGTGCGGCCTTTCCATCGCTGACCCCATTTCTATCTGAAATTGAAAGCAATATACTTATGTTACAGGATTTCGTTCTTATTAAGAGAAATTTATAGAACTGTATGTGCACATCTATCAAATTTTGTCAACCCCGACTAAATTGAAATGCCACATATGCCTGTTTTAATTTTTTTTTTTACATTCTACTAGGTAATTGAGTTACCGTTATACATGCTTACTCAATTTTGTTTTTCTTCCCTGTTGGTGGTATTAGCAATTTTGTGCTCACTCAAATTATTTTAACTGTACATTTTTTTTTTTCACATTACTATAATCTTAACCGTTTGTATGTGCCCACCTGCTACGTTGCCTTTGGGTAACAGGTACTATTTTTTCTGAGTGGTAGCTTGGATCCTGTCCTAAATTGTCATTTTCTTCTTTACAAAGTAAGGTATTGATCTAGGCTAGCTGGAATTACAGATCTATGGTAGCTTTCAGCCCAGAATACACAAAACATGCGGCAACCAAAAAAACGCAACGGCACATTAACAGTTTTATATTTTTAGTCGTACACTGTCTTCATTTTATCAGTTTCTTTTGTTCCCATGTGTCTCATGTATTTCTCGCTGTATGCTACTATGGATTCCAGACAAAGATTTTACTGTGAGTAAATGTGGCATTCTGGGCACCTTGGAACACCGATCGATCACATTAGGACATACAATCTTGTTAAACAAGTGAACAGCAAGATTATTAATGGTATCTACAGATACAGCATGGCTGGCTAAAGAAGCCTGATTAATTATCGCAAGCATTAGAAAAAAAAAAGCTCATGTGGGTGGTACCCTCATCACCATGCTCATGCAGGTGCCATTGCTGCCTTGCACTGAAATATGTAGAAATGCAATGCACATAGAATATCGTGAACATAAACAGCACTTCATAATATACCGACAGCCACACTCGCCAATTGTAAACATTGTAGTGTTCTGATTATTACAAGAGGCTACAAATTTACTTGCCCAAATTTAAAACTGGTAAAGGAAGGAGGGACCTCAGGCATTCTACCAACCCATAATCGTCACATAAAACTACTGCTGCCTCTTTTGATGATGGGTTAATGCAAATGTTGACGTTACTTGGATGACCTAAAAGATAAGACAAAATTATGTATTGATAGGCGGTCTTCATCAAAGGCACAAATATTTCAGGAAAATTTTTATTGTATCACAGCGGGGAGAAAGGAAAAAGAAAAAAAGACATCTTCAGATGAGACGTGTAGTTAACCTTCATATGGCCCACATTCATGTCTTGATGGGCTCTCCTGTTCCGTCAACTTTGAAGCCCTGCTTCTCAAGTTCCGCCCTGCAAAGTGTGAGAATTCATTAGCACGAAAATCAGCATGTGGAGTAACTACACAACGTTACGTCATGCTTACGCACCTGAGTTGCTGACTGAAGTCATCTTCAATGTTGTCGTCATCCCAGTTGTCTTCCCAGACGTTCACGTCTTGGGAATCTTCGGCTTTCGCCGTCCACTCTGCAAACAAATATATAGCACGAACCATGAGGCAACGGAAGCTATTAATAAATAACATAAAGAGGAATTAAACATCAATTCTTTCGAGTAGCACACGTTAGTAGTCGCTTTCACCGCAGGAAATATTTTTTTTGGAGAATCTACTCGGTCAGTGCAGACCACCATAAGAATTCTACGTAGCGAAGCTGTAACCATGAGCGTCCATTCCAAAGAAGGCTGCAGCTGAACGCTAACACAAACCAAAGGTATTGGAACGCTAGGCAAGCAGGTGATCGTCTAGCTGAACGCTGATCCAACGACGATGGGTTATTCTGCCTGTGATTCGACCACCCGTTGTTTCTCTACGTTACTGCTGTTTATAGGCACCTGTAACAGGCACCACATCTTTTACTTCCCAAAGAGCGGTCTAATCCAGCACAACACCTAGTACGACATGCATACGCACAGAGAAGAAAGCGTGACAAAGCGAAATGGTGCTACCCAACATTGAGATTCATCTCAGCGTGACAGCCATATAAAGGCACAGAAACATTCTCTTATGTTTTGTGTCGTGGTGTAGACCTCACCTTCTGTAGGAAACTCCTCAAACTCGTCATCTTCTTCGAGAAGTCCCAGATCGACCTTTGCTTTCGCGTTCTGGTCAGCCATCTTGCAAACTAGCGCTTCAAACCATAGAGAAATGTTCAAACGAAGCGATGCATTCTGGGAGTCGTATTTGGTCAATTCAGCCTTACATTCGCAGTCGTTTTTCGCCACTTGTTAAAGGCCACTTTATAGTTTAGTTTTTCAATAAGATATTTAATTGAAAATGTTTAAATGTTTTATTGAGCGTTCAAATATTTGCAATGTTGGTGCTGATGTTATTTGCGTTTACTTGCTCACCGAAGCTGGCCGAAACCTCTTTTCCATGACTTCGTAGTTTCACTTTTGCCGGCGAGGGCCATGTGCTTACGGTTCGTTCGCGGCATTCGTTTGAAGAAAACTAGTTACCTCTGAAGTTATTCCGGGAGAGTTCGCTCGACTTGTTGATGACATTCGCACGCGTGATTGCTATAAGAAGCTTTAGTTGCAGCACCGAGAGGCAGTTGTGGAAGGTCGTCTTTTACGGATCAGACAGCTTCTCTTTGAAGAGTCTCCATCTATTGAACAAAAACAGGTACAGTACGCTACTTAATCCACCGGCTCGTGTTAGGCACCGTAACTTTACTGCAATAATTCATCGCGATAGAGTGCTACAGATGGGAGAACGTGCTTTATGTATTTGGCCAACAACCACAACAGTACTTATCTTGAGAATGTCGCCCTACTGTCACACTGAACCTTAGTGGAGGTTTTACCCTTTTACATCTGTTTGATAATCTTGAACGCACGAACTGGAAATGTAGCTAATGTTGGTAGTACAATACCAAGTGAGATGTAGCTCGCATCCATTGGACAACAGTTGGACAAGGAGGAGTCCCGCTTTTCCCTTATATGTGTTGTGCTTGTTGAGCATTGGTTAAACTCCTATTTACCCTGAATATACTATATGCTCGTCCACTTCAGCGCTTGGTTGCGTTCAGATTCTAAACGTTCATTATGTCAGGCTATTTCAGTATTTCGCCACCCTGATGGGTGGATATATCTTAGGTAGACATTCCCAAATGGCGCGAAGTGTTCTTGAGTTGGCGTTGTTTTCTACATGAAAAAGCCGGTGGCGCTGAAATGCTGAAAAGCAGGCTGGAGTTTCACACCAGCTTGCTTCAGTCATACAGTACCCCGAATGTTTAGTTTCTCTCTCTCTCTCATTCGTTATTATTATTATTATATATATACATTTACGAGGGTCGTTCAAGTCAATCCGGGACTTTTTTTTAAAACAAATAGTAGAACAATTTTCAAAGTGTGGAAAGTGGATTTATTTTTGCACATAACCTTCAGGTACACTTATCCCAGCGTTTAACAAATGCCTGAAATGGCTTCGGCATAGAAAGATTTATTATTACGATGGAACCATTGTAGGACACCATTCTTCACTTCATCATCAGTGTTCAAATGTTTTCCTCCAAGGAATTCCTTCAGGCGCCCAAACATGTGGAAATCACTTGGTGCTAAGTCAGGACTATAGGGGGTTGTGTGGTAATATCTGCCAGCCAAGTTCCTAGATTGTTTGGAATAGGCGTTGAGAGGTATGTGATCATGCATTGTCTCGCAAAAATACCACATCCTTTGTGATCAAAGCCGGACGTTTCTTCCGTAAACTCTTGTGCACATCACGCAGAACACGGCAGTAATACTCACTGTTGATAGTGACACCTTGTGATAAAAAATCAGTGTGGATGATTCCCTGTTTATCCCAAAATACACTTCCCATCACTTTACCAGCAGACGAAGCTGTTCGAAATTTCTTGGAATGTGGTGATTCTGTCTGCTTCCACTGCATCGATGCTTTTGGATTCTGGGGTTAAATGGTGAACCCATCTTTTGTCACATGTCATGATGCAATTCAGAAAATCCTGGCCTTCTCTTTCATAGCGTTCCTTCAGTTCTCAACAGACTTCAACTCTTCTCTTTCAAAAGCAGACAGCTGCTTTGGGACCCAGCGTGCACTCATTTTTTGGAACAACAAATGAGCATGAATTATTGTGTTCGCTGCTCCTAACGACAGATTACACACCCTTGCAATTTCAGGAGAGGTTATGCGACGATTGTCCACGATCAGCTGCCCCACGCGCTGAATGTTCTAAGGAATGACTATTGTGGGCTGGGATCCACCATGATTGCGATTGTCAGTAATAGAGATACAGCCATGTTTGAAATGCTTACACCATTCAAATGTCTTACTGCGACTGAGTGTCACATCACCGTACAGTGCCTGAAGTCTTCTGTAAATTTCAGCAGGTTTTACTCCCTCATTCACTAAAAACTTCATCACAACACGCTGTTCTATGTAGACGTTCACACTGTTGTCTGCCATCTTGAATAACAGTCTATCCAGAAGCGCGGGAAATGAGTGCTGTGTACCAGTCACAGGACACAGATGCCAGTTTCTATTGCATACAAAACCTCCAGCCTAGGCATCCATTTAAACTGGGGAAAAAAAAAGTCCCGGATTGAGTTGAACGACCCTCGTATATATATATATATATATATATATATATATATATATATATATATATATATACAGTGAAAGCTCGTTAATTCGAACTTCAATAATTTGAACTTATGGATAATTCGAACTGTACAATTTGGTCCTGCCAAGCTCCACAGAAGTCTATGTATAAAAAAGTCCGTTAATTCGAACGCGAGAAGGTTCCCTCACGGATAATTCGAACTACGCTCACCTGGCACACGGCCAGAGAAACGTGCCTACTGCCTACACACAAGGCTGTATTGCCTCCGAAACGGAGAGAACGGCGAGAGAAGGCGAAATCGGAAAAAAATCTAACCGACGCGGGGTCAGCCAGAAGGCAGCGGCGGCTGCCGCCTCTCAGTTCTACGTAACCTCCGAGACTTCTTGCCCGTTGCGAATCTCGGAGGCTTTGCAAATCTTGTACAGCTGCTTATGTTGTGCGGAGATGGCACGGCAAGCGCCAAAACACAGCGAATCAAGTACGTCGCAGCTGCGCTTGCAATCAAGAACCAACGAATCAGGACCTTCGCCACCTTCACATGTTCAGCGTCTTTGTCTCGGCAGTCTTCATCGGTTGTGCACCTCTGTTTTCAGCTTAGGAGGTATCGGCCGTCGCGATTCATTGTGATGGTGTTAAGCCTCGGCTAACGTTCGTTTCGGTGGACATCGGTGGTGTGGCACAGTCGGACCCAGAGCTTCGACTTGAAGATGGCATGTGCCCGCGGCACACGCCATCACTTTCTGACTCGCCAAATTTCTAACATGTCCTACTGCTTCCAAATCGCAGTGTACTCTTGCTCTCCTTCACTTTCGTTAGTTCGAACTTTCGTTAAATCGAACTGAAGCGACTTCCCCTTGCGGTTCGAATTAACGAGCTTTTACTGTATATATATATATATATATGCGCACAGTAAATGCTCAGTTGTACAAACGTCAGTTTAACGAATATTTCAGAATAAATAGCTTTTAGAAAATCTCCAGTGGTTTTCCTGTGCATTCTATGCAAACATCTTTCAGTTAAGCTGAATAGCGAATATTTCAGTTGAACGAACTTGATCAGTGGACCTGGGCTCATCTTCTCTATCAGTTCAACGAAGTTTTGCGCTCTGCAGCGTTGGCGTAGCGAGTGCCTGCAGCCCCCAAATCGCCTTCCAGCAGCGGCTATGTGCATTGTGACAGTTCGTTGCCCGTGCTGAACTATCAGATCTGGAAATTGTTTCCAGTGTTTGCCCTGAAGAGAAGAGTGCAACGAGGAAGATGCAATGTCAGAGGCCGATTGAAATCCTGTAATCTTACCTGAGGCTGTAGGGCGCCTTGGATAGTTGGGAGAATTTGTGTCTCAGCAACAAGCTGTGCCAGAAAAAATGCACGAAAACAGACTCTCTGGACAGCGTTGTTATTTCTTGTGCTTTAAGGGCACCAGTGCAAATGAAAATTATATTTTTTTTTTTAATATGAAATGGGTGGTAACGTAACTGTTATGCACTTCGTATATAGTGATGTGCATAACTCCGTAAATTGCATTTCATGCTTTTGACTCAATGTCTGCTGTGCCCTGTGTCATTCCATATATATATAGAAGATGGAGAAGACATAATGCTTAAAAAACTGGCGGCTCTCTATATGTAGTGTCTGTCGACTGCAAGGGTCCCAGAAAACTGGAAGAATGCAAACATTATACTAATCCACAGCAATGGAGACGTTAAAGAATTGAAACATTATGAGCCCGTTAGCTTGCTCCCAGTTTTATATGAAATGTTTACCAAGATAATCTCCAATAGAACAAGGGCAACACTGGACTTTAGTCAACAAAGGGAACAGGCAGGTTTCAGGAAGGGACACTCTACAATGGATCGCATCCATGTCATCAATCAGGTATTCAAGAAATATGCAGAGTACAATCATTCTCTCTATATGGCTTTCATAAATTACGAAAAGGTATTTCATTCAGTTGAGATACCAGCAGTCATAGAGGCATTGTGTAACCAAGAAGTACAGGAGGCACCTATGGTAATACCTTAGGGACATATCTACAAAGATTCCACAGCTACATTAATTCTCCGCAAGAAAGGTAGGAAGATTCCTATAAAGAAAATGATCAGACAAGGAGACACAATCTCTCCAATGCTATTCACTGCATGCTTGGAAGAAGTATTCAAGCTATTAAACTGGGAAGGCTTAGGAGTAAGGATCAACAGCAAATACCTCAGCAACCTTCAG
Source organism: Dermacentor albipictus (assembly GCF_038994185.2). Taxonomy (NCBI): domain Eukaryota; kingdom Metazoa; phylum Arthropoda; class Arachnida; order Ixodida; family Ixodidae; genus Dermacentor; species Dermacentor albipictus. Next base: position 125,290,833 of record NC_091824.1, on the reverse strand, counting down.
TTTGTCAACGACATTGTTCTATTCAGCAACACTGCAGATGAGTTACAACAAATGATTGAGTACCTTAACAGAGAGAGTGTAAGAGAAAGGTTGAAGATTAATATGCAGAAGACAAAGATAATGGTGAATAACCGGGCAAGGGAACAAAAGTTCAGAATCGCCAGTCAGCCTCTAGAGTCTGTGAAGGAGTATGTTTACCTAGGTCAATTAATCACAGGGAACCCCGATCATGAGAAGAAAATTCATAGAAGAATAAAAATGGGTCGGATCGCACACGGCAGACATTGTCAGCTCCTGACTGGAAGTTTACCATTATTGAAAAGGAAGGTGTATAATCAGTGCATTTTACTGGTGCTGACACATGGGGCAGAGACTTGGAGACTGACAAAGAAGCTTGACATCAAGTTAAGGACTGCACAAAGAGTGATGGAACGAAGAATGCTCCATAACGTTGAGAAACAGAAAGAGAGTGGTTTAGATCGGAGAGCAAATCGGTATAGCCAATATTCTAATTGACATTAAGAGAAAAAAATGGCACTGGGCAGGTCATGTAATGCGCAGGTTAGGTAACCGTGGGACCATTAGGGTTACAGAATGGGAAACTCGCGGGCGCTAGCTGGGATGGGTTGGTGCAGGACAGGGGTAATCGGAGGTCACAGGAAGGGGCCTTTGTCCTGCAGTGGACATAAAATAGGCTGATGATGATAAGTATATATATATATATATATATATATATATATAGAGAGAGAGAGAGAGAGAGAAAGAAAGATTGCAATGTTCATAGCGGCTTGGCGAACTCATTGTCTATCAGCCAGGGCATGCAGCAGTCTGCCGTTCATAGCATTCGCAGCTGTTAGAATCCTTTGTTGAGTAGCCCTTGTTACTGGACGGAGCCACACCGGCTGGTGAATATGGATGTCCACTGTAGGAGCTGGAGCAGCACACTTTGGGCAGTTCACAGGGTCTTCAGGGGTTGGACCCAAGGCCTATAATGACGGAAGCCGTAAGTGCTGCCCCAACCCATATTCTGCAAAGAGAGGTTCACTCACACACACGGATGCATGCACAGACACATAGCGAACAAACACGACAAGGAGCTTGCAGCAACAGCCAGCTATTTTCTGTGAGACCATAGACAAGAATGACACCGCCGAGCAATGCTGGCGTGGGAGCGCTGCATGCGGGGCTAAATTCAACTAGCCAGGTGTACACCTCCCCCGTCTCTTGTTCACACCGCCTTGATTGCCTCTTGCACTGCGGGTGTTTGGGTTTCATACCGCGCGCGTTGTGTGCATACGTTTGTGTTTCGTAGACGCTTTATTCGAAGAACGATGTACACTCTTCTATTTGCCTTTAAGATCGGTGTACGCTTGATGATTTCATGGCTGCAATGCGGCGAAAGAGCAGCGTCTGCTTAGCCATGTAAGTGACACTGAGCAAGTAATTGGAAATGACGCCGTATGTGTTGCCGGAAAAATTGTCGGCACATGCTATGTGTGTTAGCTAAAGTCATTTTTGAAGTTTCCCACAAAATGTTTGCTACAAATCTGTGTTGTCTCTGTTGGCGACAACGGACTTCCATAGACACTGCGTGTAAATAAACAAAATATATCGCCGCATAGCACAGATACGACATGCGCACACAACTTTAACTAGTACATCCCCTACAATATAGAATTGAGGCAGCAATGTAAATAGCGTCGCCATTTTTTAACAGTGCTCAAGAGACGGAAGCTGAAAGTATTAGTAATCATTTCTGCTTCAGCAGTGCCGGCGCGACCATGACTCGGGCTGTATCGTCTAGTAACTCGATCGATCGGTGCAGTGGTGATGCAGGAATGAACCCTGGTCATGTTCAATGCATCGTGCTGCATATATTCAATTTCTCGGCAGGCGTGAACTCCGGCCACTTCTAGCGCATGCAACAGAAGTTGTTTCCATTCTTGGGCAGCGCCTACACAAACGAAACACAAGAAAGAAGACAGGACAAGCGCTGGTCGAACAACTGAAAGTTTTTATTTGAAGAAAAGTATGATACACCCTGTATCATGAAATTCATGTGGATTACATGTAAAAACTTCCATACACTCCCGAGCGATCAATGAACGAGATCGCTTCATTTGCCAGTTGTTTATTTCGTTCGGCGCCCCGCAGTAATTCATGTCTGTCATCTGCTTTTTTCGAACCATTTTCATGTGAATCGGCAGAATTTCACTGGTGGCATCAACATTTTTTGGAGGGTTTACATTGCTGTCGTGACAGTTAACAACACAATAATAATTTCCAGTCATCCGAAAAGGCGCAGTTGCTAACAAGGGACGTGTCCCGTGCAACACGAACTAAGTGCAGCCACGACCTTGAAGGGAAGCGGTGGAAACATACACCCGTGGCAAGTGAAATCGTTCCGCCAGGGGAGAAACAAGCGCTGGCATCTAGGATGAAACTTGGCGTGTGGATGTCTATTACGTTGGGCAGTAAACATTACTTACATTTTTCTACTGTTTCACCTACTAGAGTTTGCCAATAAGGTGTCATCACGTCAACTCGTCCTGTAGTAAATATCTCAACCTCTATCATAATGAACTCGAGCTGGGGCTGGGTTAATTTTTACCGTCATTCTGATTTGGAAGAACTTAAATACTTTGATTCTGGTTTCTTAATTTGCAACAATTTGAAGCATGCAATATTTATTCATTCCAATTCCATATGGCGAAGCTGTTCTCACCTTAAATGTGTGGCACTAGCACTGACATGTGGACCTCTTACTAACCTTTTAAAGTGATGCCTCTTATAAATACCCTCAAAAAATGTTTTAAAAAGTTATGCAGATGCCACGCACTGGGGGAATCGATGTAAGCAAAGCTTTTCATGCAGGATGCTTTGATTGACAGTAATTAGCGGTGATGTTGATGGCTAAAGCTTAATTTCTTCAATATTTAAGCTAACATGAGAGTGGCGTGTTGATTTAAAACATTACCTTGCGTGCACAACTGCTGTTTGTCTGCATAGTACACAGAACACACAGGGAGAGGTGTTTGCTTGAGGCGTTGTTGTGTGCCATATTTTATAACCTCTGAGCGGTTTGAGCGTTGTCATTTCCTCACATGGCGCATCGCATTGTGGCAGAAGTATTAAACTGGAATTGCTTTATGCCGTTGTACGTGCCAAAACCACACTCAGGTTATGAGGCAAGCCGTAGTGGTGGACTCCAGATTCATTTTGACACCGTGATGTTCTTTAACGTGTCCCAATATCTAAGTGCGCATGCATTTTCTATTTCGCCCCCGTCGAAATGCGGCTGCCGCGATTAGGATTGGGATCAAATCCGCGACCTCTAGCAATACCTTAGCCATAAAGCTAATGCGGCAGGCACGGAAGTGTTGATTTGACAGTTGACCCTTCCATAGTGTCTCCTGGACCTTGTGGTGCACTTTAAGTAATGCGGCTCTGCTTCTGCACGCCCTGCATAAGTTGCCCGCTTGACATATTTGCATGGCGTTTAGTTTTCAGAAATAGCAGCAACGTACTTTACCATACCTTGAACTTAAGCTTATCCTGTTTCCCCACAGCCACTGTTGTATAGTAGTGAGGCTTCCTTGCCTTCTCACGTCACCTCCCCCCTCCCCTCTCTTATATGGGAACTGCCTCTTCTCCCTCTCCTTCTCCTGTTCTCCTTCTACAGTTCTGTCTATGTCCCCTCTGACCTCTCACATTAGTAGAAAGGGAAGCGCTGCAGTTTCTGCAATGCTTCTGAGGGGAGTCACCGGATAATTACAGCTGTCAAGCGGCTAATAGGGCGACAGCCAGGGAACTCCAGAGGGCATTGTGCACATTGGACGCGGTGGGGTGAAAACGAGTTACTCCTGTTGCTTTACCTCTCTTACTCGTGCTTGTCATCTATATACGCACTCTGAACCACCACCCCTGAGGCAGTGTACACAACAGCAGCCCACAGCAGGAGCAGCAGTGGGAAAGTCGACGGAAAAGGCAAAGAAAGCTTCGCTTCAATAATTACATTCTGAGGCATTACATGGCAAAACCACAGTCTTATTATGAGGCATGCCGTAGTGTAGGACTCCGGGCTAATTTTGGCCAGGTGGGGATCTTTAACATGCCCCCAATGCATGGGACATAGGCATTTTTGCATTTCGCCTCCATTGAAATGCGGCCACCGCAGCTGGGATTTCATCCCGCGACCTCGAGCTTAGTAGTGCAGCACCATAGTCGCTGAGTCACCACGGCGGGTGAAAAAAATGTTAATTTTAAATCTAAATGTGCAAAACACATTATGAAAGAGTGGGATTAACGAAAAGAAAAATTATTTAGCAGAAACTTTTTCAGCAATAGAGAGGATACACTAGGCTCAAGACTGGAAGTAGGCTTGACCCCAGTCCACCTCTGGCTTCATTTGTATTTCGTACAAACAGCTCTCATCATATGTGAATCATAGGCGTACATTTCGTTTGCTTTATATTGTGTGTATGACACCAATGGAGCCGGAGATGTTGCATCAGTCTGTCTCCTCTAACCGTGCTTGCAAAATAAAGGGAGTCACATGCCAAACTCCTTCCTTGTTCTGTGTTCCTGTTCTAAACCAAAAAATGACACTTGCCGCCTATCATTCAGTGTTGGCCAAAGATGTTTACCCAATAACTTAGTACTCAATACCGAAACTAAGCAAGAAAAGAAAAATTTCTGGTATATTACGTGCAGGCAACACGTCAATGAAGGATTAAAGGCATCTACATTTTTTTTGCTTGTTTGGCAATTTGTGATGCATATTTTGCAAATGTTTACAACGTACAATCATGAACAGTTGAAATGCAAATAGAATGTATCTTATAACATGTTTCTGGGATAAATGGTTCATGCTTACAGGTTTAGCAAGCACATACCTTAGATGGGACACATTGTCTTGTGGCTACATCGCTGTCCTCTCACGGGTGGGCATGTTAAACCGGCAAGTTTAAGTATGAACATAAAAAGTGCCAAAATTTTGCTGGTAGATTTTATTTAAGGTTACAGTTGGTTTTTTACTACAACGTAAGCTATGTAGCATGTCAAGGCTGTAACTGAATACAAAAATATATATTCTCTACCTGAAGCACAAACTTGCAATTGTGCTGTTCTGACCTGAACTTTTCCATCCGCTTTGTGTCGATGAGTCTCACTTTGCAAAGGAGTTCGAGTAGGTTTAAAACTTTTGTCTATTTTGTCTATTCAGGCTAAAGAAGACTGAGATACCTCAAGTTATCGACTCAATCAAAGTTGTGTGTCCAAAGGTAAACCTTTTCGCTTCTATACTGGGTGTTGATGCTCAACCTTGTAACCACAGCACAAGTAACAAGCCTGGTTGAGGCTATAGTGACAATAAGAAGCCCTGGACATCAGCAAATAATCATTTTATAGCTCTTATATCTAGCAAGGGATATTAAAATTAAATAAATTGTAAGATTTAACATCCCGAAACTGCATGGCGTGCTACGAGAGATGCTGTACTGGGGTGCTCTGAATTAATTTGTACCACCTTGAGTTCTTTAGCGTGCATTTGAATCTTAAGTACACAAGCATTTTTACATTTCACGCTCATCGAAATAAGGCTGCCACGGCCGGGAATCAAACCCACAACCTCATGCTCTGCAGCAAAACGCCATAGCCACCAAGCATTCGAAATTTATTTCATCGTATTTGAAAATTAATTGTATGAATGTTTTGTTCTACCATTTCTACTAAGTATTACCAGAGTTCTTCCATAAGGACTCAGATATTACTTTGTCTCTCACATCTGTGTTAGAAGATATGTCAATCTTGTCTTTTGTACAAATTACACCTTGTGCATGCTTGGGGCTTTTTATCTGCTTTATGTTTCCTTATTTTTTTCTTTAGCTCAAGGGCGTAGTTTCGGATTATGCACTCAAAGAAGACCTTCCAGTCAGTGAGTGGCCTTACAGTGTGCCCGTCGACACATTTGACGTTGGAGTTGTGGTGTCATTTGGCCACCTGATTCCTGCTAGTAGCATCCACGCATGTAAATAGTAAGTGTCACATTGTAATTCACTGAAAATGCTGCGCATGCCTGTTGTGCGCTATCACTCCGTACCGGAGGGCATCAGCCCAATGTACCTGATTATCATCTGTGGTTTCTCTTGGTTGCCACAATTGTAGACATTGTTGTATTGCCGTGAGATTTAATATTCTCAGCTTGGAAGCTAAGCCAAGGTGCCCATCAGCGACTCATGCTTCATACTTGCCGTGAAATTAATGTTGATAGCAAGCTTAAATAAAAAGTCAAGGGTTGTGTGAATATTCAAAATTTTTATAATAGTGTTTGCTATTAGATTTGTATTCAATTAGAGAATTCACTGTTAAAAATTGTCAAATATTCATTTCTGTTCAAATATAAGGGATAAGAACAGTTATTGCAGTAACAGTTATTGGAGTCTGAAGGGAGAGAGAGTGATGCAAGTCAAAATTGTTATAAATTATTCGGTAGCAGGAGAGCCATGGTTGTTGCACAGAAGTACCATTTTCTTAGTGAACACACAACGCAGTTACTACTAGTCAGTAGTTTGCCGATCATTCAAAAAGAATGCCTCCCTTATTTGTAGCCTATTTAAAGATTTGTTGTCTCAATTTAGGCAAATTAATTTATTATTTGATCAGTCTGAACACGTTTGCATCCTGTTTACGTTGGTGATGTATTACAAGCCTCTCTTTCAACAAAGACAACACTTACAGCTACTTGCTAGCGTGCTGTTACCTTGTTTTATCATTGTCACGGTTGTGGTGCTCTGGATAACTGAAAACAGTTTCTCATTTATAAGCACCTCAAGCAGATGTTCAGTTACAAATGGTCTTACATGCACGACACAAATGATCTAAATAATCCTTATTTTCCTATGAAATGAACTCTATGCAACCTTTTATTTAACTTTGCTTAAAGGAGAACATATCCTCTGTTGGATTCGAGATTCAAAGCAAATTTTCTCTAATTGTCATATTCAGTTCGAATCAAAAATATCACTTTCCGAACATCCCTGCTTTTTTGAGCACGCATTAAGGCAGCACTCCTTGGGGAACACTGAAAAAAACTGATTAAAGAGCTGGACATTCCTACTTATAAGGAAGATATAAAGAACATGAGTAGGAATCTCCTCAGTGTACCCTTGTTTGTATGTTTTTTGGCCACACACTATGCAGGTATGCATTGCCTGTACAACCAGACACATTCATTATGTTGGTGTACTAACACAAAATTATTGACTTGTTGGACAGCTCTCAACCCAGTAATTACGTTATAAAGCCTCCATTCTTCTATAGAAATTGAGGCTCTACAAATAATTAATTATGTTACCATTTAACGGGACCAGTTCATGATGTGCACCAAATTCAGTGCAGCTTCAAACATGAAGCAAGTTACCAAAACCTGATGTGGCTGTCTTGTGCATAGTGCTGACTGGTGTGCACTCGAGCTGTTAGTGATACCATGTGACCTGCACATCCAATTTCAGGGATGTGAATGTTCTCCTGCTTCACATACTGCACCCCAGTCTAACCAGAGAAGAGACAGTTGCTTTGCGGCGTCTCCAAACAAACTCCAATGTACATGGCATTATAATGCATAGAATGCATCCAACTCAATTCTAATACCTTTGCCCGTCCTACGGGGCGCCAGACTCCCTTCGCCACATGGTGGTGGGGTGTCCTGATCTTGCTGAACTTAACAATCAAGAAGCCCAATCAAGAACCGAAAACAAAAGCACAGAAGAAGACTGCCAAGAATCATGGTAGGCCATGCTCGCAGCGCCAGACTTGGAGGACCAACAAAAGCTGCTGAACCAGGCCAGGGAAGCAGCAAACAAAGCCCAATGGCTACATGGACAGAGGAGGCCACCCACCTTGGGTGAAGAATGAACTCTTTCTCACTAATTCGCATTATCAAACGTTTGTTCTCTCTCTCACACATCCGAAGCTGCGCTCACTTGGTGTGCATTTTGAGCTGGTCGCATAAAGGTTGATGTAATTAAATTACGCTATTGTGGCACTCTCAAGGAATTGAGGCATCATACCGAAATTATGGAGTCATCAGCTACTTATAAAAGCAGGAAAAATTGGAAGCAATATTTTCATGTCAGTACTCCTTTAATGGAACACTAAAGGCAAATATGAAGTAAACGTGGACTGTTTAGGTGCCATTCCAGAAACCTCGCAGCACTTGTTTTGTGCCAAGAAAAGACAATTAAGAGAAAGAGAAAATCACATCTGAAGGGTGCGCATACCTTTAGCGCAATTCGTATGGCCCACCCCCAAGTGGGGGAGTGATCATGTTGCATATGCCATCACCGCCCTCTTACTGCTACTAGTGAGTAAAACAGAGGCCAACAGATGACCTTCCGATTTTTTTCACAAAGCACAAATGTGCGGCCATGGAGAAATCGAGCCAGGACAGATCATTGTATTTGCCGCTGCAGCTGCTCTTAATCAAGTGAAGTGGACCATTTAGGCATCCCGCGACATCACATGGACACGGCATTCCCTGCTAGTTGCAGTTTGTGTGTGTTTTGCAAGCCAGCAAAACCAGCGCAGGACTATTCGATAATGAAACTGCTGAAACGTGAAAGCACGGGAAGCACAGTGTCTATTGACAGCAAGCATTTCTTTGAGCTCCTACATCGCTGTCAAGCTTAACATCAATGAGTTCTTTTTCTTAAAGATCGAATAAAACTGGACAGGTAGCATTTTCTTCCATCTTATAATGCAAAGTAATGATCTTTATATTAAGAGTGGTTGGGTGCTTGTGACAGAATTATAATGAGGAGTGCTTACGTCGGGCCAGTACCTAAATGTCGTGGGAGAATTTCATATGGTTTCCAGCATTTATCAATTTCTCTATTACTAATTGTTTGCTATAATATTGATGCCATAGACATTCTTGAGAATTAATCTACTGCTTTACCTTGACTTAGTATTTGCCGTAGCACTTGCCTTTAGAATCCCTTTAAGAATATAATTTTAAAACTCAGCAGGGTTCGCTTTGTCTGAACTTCTTGCTTCTTGTGTTGTGCCTTGTAGTGGGATGATCAACGTCCACCCTAGCCTGCTTCCGAGATGGAGGGGAGCCGCACCCCTGGTCCACACCCTGCTCGCTGGTGACACCGAGTCTGGCATCTCTGTGATCACAGTATCACCAAAGAGGTACAATAAGCACTTATTGGACATGAGCAGTCATTTATGTGGGGCTCAAGGCTTGTGTGCTGCCGTGTTTAACCCTTTAATCCAGAGTCCCCAGCTGTACTCACCTTACCAATTTGTGCCATTATCACCAAGGACGAGTCCCACTCATCCACGCAGCAGTTTATATTGCTTTAATTGCCAAGAACAAGTCATGCATATCTGCTCATCTCAGCACCTACTGCCGAGTTTGGGCACCTGTGTGTATTATTTTGTAGTTTACATTTGTTTTGCTGTCATGTAGTGAGAGAATATTATTCAAGACCTTTTGTGGTCTTGTGAAAAAAACTGCCTTTCTCAAAACACAGTTTATTATCTAATGCCTTATTGCGCAGAAGGAATAGAGCATATTTTTAATATTTATTTATTTTTTTTTCAATGAGCACACTACATGCAAACCCTCAGGCAACAAATAAAATTTTGGGACACATTTTGCAGTTTTCTCGGTAAGAAATTGGTAGTCAAAGGGTTAATGGTGAAAAGACAGTGCAACGGAAGATAAAGACCGCAAACATGAAAGGAGCTACAAGAGTGCCTGTTCTGAGCTAAATTTAAGTTTAAGGAAGAAGCACGGTCACAAAGAGACATTTAAGGTGGTTTTCCACTTTTTCTGAACGCTTAGGAAAATTTTAATCTAGAATCTCCGCAACATGTTATGAGGGCATTAGGCTACTGTGAATTTGTGTTTATGGGACACCATTTCTTGTCCTTTGCACCTTGTGCGCTGTCAGTGGCATGTATGAACTACCAACTGGGAGCAAGGTGCTGTCAGCATTTATCGCATTAGCTGATGATGACTATGACGGGATGCTCCTTTGAAACGGTAAGTGGCATATGCCACCACACTCCAGCTTTTAACATTTAAGTTCACGTGCAACTTCAATATCATTAGCTATGTTTTACTTCCAACTTCTTGCTACCTCTAATTAAGGCACGATTAAATCACTCTGGGAGTACATACCAATTGTTATTTGACATCGCTCTGCTTCTTCTCTACCTATGTGCCACCAATATTTCGCACATCTCTTGCTTATGTTCACTGCACTAATGTTTACCAGCACATTACTGTCTTTAATTACCAAGAGTTCGTGGAGACTGACCACTTTTTTATCTGCTTTTAGTTGTATATCCTGACATTCCAACCAGGTATGTTTAATTGTCTCCATGGCAGTTTTGCATGCTATGCACTTTTCAACTTCTTTGGTAAGTCTCCTATACCAGAGCCATGTAGTGCCCTGGAGTTTTGCTCATCCATGTTACATGTTCAAATGCGAACTACCCTGTATGTTCTTTCGCACTGTTGTTCCCTGGTTCTTATGATATTGTTTGGGTTCACTTTGATTTCATTGTGTAAGGCCTGGATTGTACTCTGCTAGAGATATTGCTGAAAGAAGTGCAGGCCAAGTCTCACATTAAGCTGCAGATCAGCGTGCCACTCAAATGGATGGATGCCTTGACTTTCCTTTTGGCCACTCTTTAAGCATCGTATAAACAGATCCTTTGAAATTATTGCACTTTATCTTTATGCACTATTAAACACAATTGCTGTAAATTTCAGTGCAGTGATTAGAAAAAAAAAGAATTATGCAAACAACAACCAAGATTGTGCATGCACTGGCATTCTGTGGGTGCGTTCAAGACAGGGTGAAGACTGTATCAACTTTGTTGCAAATAAGCAAGCTTCTTTAATGTGAAGCACTGCAGAATGGTGGCTGACTGACCATGTGATGCCCATAATATTGTTTTTGCATTTCTACTGAAACTAATCCAGGGATCCCAAAACTTTTGTACCTTTCTTCCACCAGATTTGACACAGGCAAAATTTTGGCTCAGAAGACAGTCACCGTGCCTCAAGGAATCCACCTCGCAGAGTATACCAACATGATGGCCAATCTTGGTGCCAACCTGGTAAGTGCAGCAGACTTTCATGACTTTCTTCGATGAGCGGTCATAGAAAGCTCCCTTCTATTGATTGCCATGCATATGGCGCAGCAGTAGTAGTACAATGTAAGGGCAGTGAATAACAATGTGTTTCACTGCTCCGCCTGCTTGTGATAATTTGCATAAAGGTCTCTCTTGCAGTGCTTTGTTGGCCACTGTAGTGGTTAATTTTTTTTCTTTCTTTTTTCTACTGATAAAAAGGTCATAGGTTTGAATCATGGCTGCAGCTAGCCCATTTTAATGGGGTCACACTGCATGAACACTCCTGTACTAAAATTCCAGTGCATGACAAAAAGCCCTGTTTAGTCAAAATATTCTTGAGCCCCTTACTACTGCATACTTTATGTCCAGACTGTGGCATTGGGCTGTAAAATCTCATCAGTTCAATATGTTATTATTGCAGTCTGAAGTAATCTTTCTTTCTAAATTGTGTTGTTGTTGTCTGTCATATGCGTCGTTCACATTGTATTACAAGTGGGCAGCGAAAGAAACAGAGCTCTTGAGCAGGTCAAAAGTAGACACACAAGAGTGCTGGGAATCAGCACTCTGCTGATGTACTGCAAGCGCCATTGGCTACCTATTTGTCCTCCTACCTTTACAACATACTGGCGGCAATCCAAAATCTATGAAGTGCTTTGTTAAACTCTTGCTTTTAAAGGAACCCTGCAATAATTTTGGTGGTTGTGTATAAATTCTTGTGATCATCAAAAGACAGATTGAAGTGCTCTAAATTAAGTGTTTACTTTATTATTGTGTTTTACATATCTGCACCACTAGTGATCACAGCGGTGTCGCTGCCCATGTTTTCAGATGTCTCAGCCTATTCTACTTAGAATGGGCGAATGAGCGATCCGATTGGCTAACCACGTGACAACACCAAGAATGCTTGAAACATGCTGCTCCATTAGGCTTATGTTTTACAGCATGCATTTGCATAGTGATTTGCATACTCTCAAAGATAAATACAGAAATGCAATAAATGTGAACGTCTCTTGGAACCAGTGGCACACTTCGACCTGAGAATGCAGATCGTCTGCTACTGCTGTTGTTTGTGCATGCGTACCGTTCTTACAAAAAGTTGAGCTTCGTGGAATTTTCTTGAAGCTACATGGAAGAAGTTGGGGGGTGACAATGAAAGTGACAAAGGTTAACACTTGAACAGCGGCAACGGCAGTCGATGGGATATGAAGGGGTTCTCACATGAAAATAGCTGTAGCAATGACTTGTTTTGTGGCAGAAACATGAATGGTACCAGTGTGTTACTACACTTGTCTTGCACTAGAGGTGTGTGCAGGGAGTAAACTGCAGTGATTGCATCCTGTAGAGCGTAGAAGATGCGGGGCCGCACATAAAGTTCACTTTGATGTCGCCATCATCATAGTAATGAGAAAAACTGCATAGGAAAGGAGACGTGGGAACAGACTCAGTTTAAATCAACCAAAGTATACAGCATTTGCATTACCACATGAATTCGTGCCCATGGAGGCGGGACAAAGCCATGGCAACACTGTGCAAAAGTTGAAGAAGGCCATGGCTTGGGAAGAGGGTGATTTTTTACCACTCGTAGCTGTTTTATTATAGTGCGCTGCCACAAAATTCTTGTGAGAAAGCATCTCTTGATAGATTCTCTTTATTTTGAGGTGGGTACTCTTAGGCAAGACAATAACTGTTTCTGGGACCCTTTAAAAGTTGTTGACTCATGCTACTTGTCTAGCTATGCAAGGGAGTAAGTGGAGCAGTCGAATCTCGATAATTCGAGGTCGAAGGGGCCTGAAAATTTGTTCAAATTAAAAGAAGTTTGAATTGAAAAGGAGGACTTGTTCTTGAAGTACTCGTGCACCATAGCACAACGGACGAATGGTGCGAGTCGTGAAATATCGCGACGCGCAAGCACGAATGAGTGAGAACCATGAAACTGCCCGTGCCAGCCAATGCCCGCTTCCCCAATACGAAACTTCAGGGTGCAGGCTAAGCCGGCACTGGGCCAGCGTGAAGGTGAGCTCTCACGGGCACCATCGAAGGCGAGGGATTTACGAGGGAGTTGAGAGGCAGGGCGAGGGGAATGCAGTTGCGAGGTGGGGTGGGAGGGAAGAAGATTCGCTTTCTCCCCAGCTTGATGGATTGCACTAATTACCTCTGCCACATAAGCCCCCTTACTGTCACCCAATACTGCCACAGCGGAGTTGCCGACGCCGGACTGGACCTCCGTCGCTGCTACTTTCGTGTACTCGCGTGCTTTATCCTTTGTCTGCTGACAGATCGACGCTTCAGTTACGTTCTTCGTCCTGCATTCTTAACGTGTCATGTCTTATGTAGATGATGAAGTCGTTGCCACTGATCATAATCATGTTGGTGTGCTCCCTTCTGTTGTGGCGTCGCCACTTGAAAAAGATAAAGAGAATGAGGTACTGGGTGTGACCCTTCGTGTCCTTGTATGCAGGGTCTTTCTTGTTGTACAGAATCAGATGTGGTACACTGTCTCCGACAGCCTTTCCATCGGGACGTCTCGGTTTAGACATGTCATTGTAAAAAAAGTTGCAGTTTCGCTCGAGAGGCAAAGCATCGATTGCGATAGCAAATTAGTGGACAGCTATACACAGCAAAGATAGTAGTTTTATAGGCATACTAAATAAATTAACAAGCGTGGTGTCATGTGCACACAAGCAAACATGAACACATCTCACTCGATGACCACGGAAACTAGCTGCCAAAATGCTGGCGTGAAGAAACGCGGCAGCAGTAGTGAGCGAAATGACATTTGTGCTGTCTGTCGCTTCAACGAAAAGTGAGTGCCAAAAACACACAGCATGCACAAAACTGTGAGCCGCCAACACACCTAGACTCTGCCCCCAATGCAGATCGCTCTCAAGATACAGCTGCGCGCTTTCGTGCAGCCACCATATGCACATTTGCAGCCAGAGTAAAAACCTCTCGATACCTCGCAATGTTGGGTGCCCTGTGCACGACGGAATACGGTGTGGTTCTTCCCCGCTCCATCTCTTTCACGCAGGCGAGATTGAGCCGTGATCGTTGGCTCCTCTCGCACGCTTTCACTCGCACATACAGCATAGGACACGCTGCGCTGATGTTATTGCCCTTGGACTTTACGCGGAATCTCGTGCGCGGCATCGAGGGGTCTCTCCTAAGCTTTTCCTTTATGGCAGGTTCAGAGCAATGCTGGTCAGGAGTGCTGCGGTGTGATTTGGCGCGCTGCTGAGAGCATTGTCGGAGCGCGGTATGTTCGAAGTAACTGTCACAAATGCTTGCTCGTTTGAATTACCAGGCATTTTTGCCCGTAGGAAAACACATAACTTTAATGGAACCATAGCATCATTTCGAACAAACCAAAAGTTCGAATTAGGCGTGTTTCAATTAACGAGATTCGGTTGTACTAATGCAGAAATCAACATGTAATATTGTAATCAAGGAAACGGATAGCTGTCACATCAGGTGCACATCATAAATGCCCGCTCTATAAGATAAGCCATTGCCACCTGTATTTTTTCCAACACCTTCCCAGCAGCGCCAACGCTGAGTCACTAAGAGGGTGCTACTCTCCCAGTTATTGATCACAGTTTATGTTGATTTTCTTTTATCGAGGTCATCGCATGCATAGCACAGCAGCAGTGCTCGGTGAAAGTGGTCTATGCTGTAGTAGCCCTAGCTACAACAGGTATGGTGGATGCTTCGGAACACGGCCCCACCGCAGTGTACCATCGATTCCAGTGCATTGCAGAGTGACTGGGCAGGCATTGTAAAATATACATAAGGCTGTGGGTAAAAGATTATGTGAAACTTCTGTAATATTGTTCTCTTCTTTGGTATTAACAACTGTCTGCATTTCTATTCCTTCTGTACTAAGTGGGAAGACCTGCAGTTTAGTGCTTTGTCTTGTTGAATTTTTCAGTATGAATCAGCATACCTCTTTCAAAGTGCACCATAATCAACTTCCACAAAGATAAATGTACGCTAGAAATTATAGAATTGAAAGCCATAATCGACAAAGGTTACATGTTCATTAGTACACCTTTGTTTTTTTTTGCCTGAAAAAAAATATATTTTCTTGAAATTGACAGTAAGATAAACAAGTGAGTGTGACAGGGCTTGGGGATCATGTACCTGTATATGAACATGTGAAATTGTAGTAAACTTCAGTGACAATGCACTCCCATATGACTTTGTATGCCTGACTATCAGTCCGCATCTTGTAGCACATCCTCACACATTATTTGCTCCAACCATTTGCTCAGGAACTGGCGCCTCTGAGTAACAACCACAGCAGTATTGGAGCAGGATAATTTGGATCAGCCCCCTAATGCATCGATTTTTTTTTTCTCAGAGACTTCAATAAGTGTTGCTATCTCATATATTAGAACAGAAACGAATGTTTGACAATTACAAATACTGAATTCTCGAATAGAATGCAAGTCATATGGAAAAGACTATTTGATCTGTATTCCAAATGTTGAATATTTGCGCACTCCTGCTGAGAACACACCATCACTGAGCTACAGTAGCAGCCCTCGTGTAGTAATTGGTGCACGATGTGACTAGGTGGCCAAATGAGCAGGGTTGAGAGTAAGTAAGGCCCAGGTGCTTCTTTTTCTTTCCTGGGGATGGGGGCTCATTTTCTTCCTTTTTTGTATCAGCTGAGCAGAGCTTAGCACCCAAAATCACAAACGAGGTTTATTGGCACACAGGAAGCAAAGTTTGTTGGTATTTTATACACAACATCATGTGTGTCACTACCGATGAGGTTTGCTACATAGCGGCTACAGGGGTTTATGTCATGGAGTCAGAAAAAAATTGTTTCTCTGATTTTTTTAAAGCTGTTGCAGTGCCTTCAAGACCTTCCAGGGCTGCTGTCTCAAGCTCATGAGCAAGGCTCAGATGGAGTGACTAAAGGTGCTCTTACCATTCAAAACTAACTTTTACTTCCGAGTGTGCCATTTTGCCTCGGCACAGGTTATGATACTCATCGTGAAGTGTGAACACTTTTCCTGAAGCATTCTCACACTGTTGGTAGTTTGATATATGGAACTTTGTTGAAACAGGAAGGTATGTGTGCATGCTCATGTATGCTCGTGCGCAAGTGGGTGTACGTGGGTTGCTGAGGCCGACTTGATCGACTCAAGCCTACGAAGCAGGTTGCCTTCTGAAAAGGGGCCTGATAAAGTGGCACAACTTGTAGGAAAGTAGCCCAAAAGAAGTGGCACATATAGAACAAGTGGAAGTGTGGGTTTTATGCAATGAAATCTTTAAAGAAATGCTGGACTGAAGATATGCTTTTCTGAGAAAAAGCCACAACTTTTCATGCACATTTCAGAAGATTATCTAATCTGTTTAATCCGATCAGGAAAAACAAAAAATTTTACTAAGCTGTTGTGACAGCGTTTGGGTTGGTCTTGTTTCCAATGGGAGTCATGGATGTGTGCATGTGACGTCATTACTTGTGTTAAAAAGACATGACAGTGGCATGTATTGCTGATCCAGCCGTGCCACTGGTCATGCGGACTGCGCTGGACTGTAGACTGTATAGCATCGAATTTTTGCCAGCACAACGTAACCACACAAACCCCATTGGTGTGCTGCCAACATGCTCACACGAGTGAACATAAAGACTGTGTTTCATTCGACTCTAGGAAAGTGTGTGATTGCCGTAGAGATCAGTGCGCAAGGAAATGGTGCTACTCATGCTACTCGGTGCGAGAAAACAGCCACGCATAGCAATCTTTTACACTGTAGCACAGCAAAGGGACGAAATACCTGCAAAGTCACCATGAACTGAACCATAAGTTGAGGGATAGCCTCTGAGTTCGGCATGTCATAGGTGCCAGAATGGGAAGTGGGGGCATGTACATGAACGCACAAAATCAAATTTTAACGGCATGTTACGGTGACGTTCAGTAGGCAGAACATTGTGGGCACTGCCCTGCTTTGCCGTAGCCTTCACAGCGCAAGGCATGGAAGAAGGAGTGGGAGCACTGTAAAGGAGAGCAAAGGAAATCTTTGATTGCCAATAACTTCATTTCTATTGGACGCATTGAAGTACTTCTTGCTGCATTGTATTTCTGAAAAAGACTATTTTTACTTGAAATGCATTTTTCGACTTGGATAAAGAAGTGTTTCAGGGTCACTTTAATGCAGGAAAATTGATAGTCGAAAACATCATGTCGGTATTCTTTCAAAGGCCAACTACAACAAAATTTTGAGCCACGTAGAAAGCTAGAGTCGGATAGTGTGTATACTGAGCAGCCTCTGTGCAAAATTTTACGTTTCGAAAATGAGTAGATGCGTCAGAAAAGGCTCACAAAAGCAAACATTTCTGATGCTGAAACTGGAAGAAAAACGCCACTATTTCCGCTCACCAGAATTGATACATCATTGAAATTGCACAGCTCCTCAGCATGACCTGATTCGCCACCATCTGCAACTCGACGCGGCACACTGAAAAGTCTCGGAGGCGATGTGCTGGAACATGCGTCTTAGCCGCTAACTACTAGGTGCACACGTCATCTGCTTAGGCATCATTTAAATGCTGCTGATAAGAAAAATAGGCAATTACTAGTACTTAAGCTTTGCCAAGATTGCTTCAGTAGTATATTACACTAATCATTTACAACCGATTTAGCCAGGTGAAATTTTCTGGCAGTTGGCCTTTATGCATTGTTAGTGAATTTATTCCTCAAGACACCTGACAGTTGCTTACTAACCTAGCCCATCTCATGGCGTTTTCCATGGGATGAGCAACACTCGGAATTGCTCGAAAGATGCCTTTTATATCGTCTTGGCGGAGCTGCCAAGACCAATGCCAGCCCTGTGATGGAGCTTTTCAGGCAATTCTGAGTGTTCATGCTCACCCACTGGAAAGCACCAGTGGCTTGTGTTCTAGTGCCCTTTGTCATGTCACGTAAATTTCTTTCAGCTTCAAAGATTTCTCCATCAATGGGTGCCGTGCACTGGGCTCAGCACACAGCAGATTACATTGACAGATTGTACAGGGCTGTCGGAAACTTTGTAGGTATATGTCCTGCTGTCTCCTTACACTGTTTTCAATTGTATAGTGTTCTTGCTGTAAAGTTCATTGCTGTGATAGAAGCATTAATTTCTTTCTAATAAAGGCAGACCTGTACTTGCAAACCAAGCTACTCTTTGTTAATGTGGTCATTATTTGGTGCTTCTTAGGCGAAAACACGTGTTAATTCCTTCCTAATAATGGCACAGTTGTGCTTGCAAGCTGAGCTATTCTTTCTTTACGTGACCATACCATGATGTTTTGTAGCCTTGGGCTTTTCAGGTTGACCTTTCTGTTTGCAGTACACATTTTCATGCTTTAGACATGTATTTTTGTTCAGCAATTTCTACTGTGCTGTATTACTCGAAGCATAGCTGTACAAGCACCCCCTTAATCTTTCCCTCTCCATTACAATGGCAGACGACACTGACCACCTTTTGGCATGGCTGCAAAGTAAGACTGTTTGACATGGTGCCTCCAACACAGCTTGCCACTGCCAAATTGGAGGAACTTGTGAAAACTAGAAATGTAAAGCCTGGTCACATCTACTATCATGCCAAACGCAAGATACTGTGCATCAAATGCAAGGTAGGACGTTCAACTGATGCCAATTCCTTTATAAAGCCTTTAGAGACAAATTCTTGCTTCAGCATCGCAAGATATTCAACGAAGTTTGAAATTGGTCATAACACAGGCTAAGTGTCCGGCATTTTTTTTTTTTTTTGTTAGTAGTACTCTTATTCCCCAACATTTCTCTCAGTGGGTGTGTAAATGTGCCTAAGAGACAAAGACACCTAACTCGCCTACCTAGCTGTGTTGCGCAACTTTATTTATCTAGTGTCATCTATTGTCAACCAGCTAGGCCACCTGAAAGCACCACTGTAATTCTTATTTCTTGCCTTTTCAGGAAGGATGGGTTGCCTTCTCTGCCATTACTATAAAAGGGCACAAGAAAATGACAGCTACAGACTTCAACTGTGGTTTTCTTAGCAAAGTGCCTGAGCATGAACAGTTATTTTCAGAAGAGAATGTCACACGTGAAGCAGCAGAGAATACATGACCAGTTGCGAGTTCTTTGTGAGAAGACACTTTTACAATCATTAAAGCACTCAATTTTATGTGTTCGTTTTATTGAAGCTCAATTCTGCGCTGGAGGTGAGAACTTTTGTGGATCGAGATCCCTGCAGCTTTGTGTTATCTGCAGTACATCTGTTTGTTCATTCATGTTGTCACCTTTGCTCACCAGATGCTTCAGCTGTTCTCATCATGTTCTGTTGAGTGCTGACAAAATAACTGCCTCTGCCTACATCATTGGCTTGACTCCATCAGTTGGTGAGAAAAAAGAAAGCTTTATTATTCAGTACATATAGGCCTATCCATAGCTCATTGCCTTAATCATTCTGCACTTATGGTTTGGTTCCAAATAACAAATAATAACAATTCGTTGAACATACTATATGCATATGGTTGTCGAATGTATTTCTTGGTTGCTACAAACCATCAAAACTAATGGCCTTGGAGGAGCCAGATTTAGTGGTTCGTTTGTGTGTCTGGCAACTTTTGCTGCATTGTCTTCATTTGCCATACCAGCGTGCAAGCCCAGAGAGAGTGCACGGTGTTCGTGGCACGCACGGCTTGTGAAGGCCATGTATGCACTGCGCCTGTCGACTGATCAGCCAGCTGAAGGCTCAAGAGGGTTACATTACTTTCAAAACTTTCAAAGGAAATGATTGCTTTTGTGTTTTATCAGTGGCTTGGCGGTTTCACCCATGCGGCAGGCTCATTTTTTTCATGGTTTCAACGGGATTTGCATGTCACGGGATCCGTTCCCATGACCATACACGTCTAAAGAAAGTGGATTGTCAGGTCAAGGGACGCCTGTGCCCGTTTGAAAATGGGTGGGTGACCGATGGCAATGCAGTTTTCAACGAACGACCTCCTGCAGCCGAGCTGGACGTGCACATTTCCAAAGTGCGTCAGCTGAATTCGTTGGGTATCACTGACATCCTTCCAACCTCCATGCTACACGTGCAAAGTAACAGCAGAGAGACTTCCGTCACTGCGTGATGTCACATGGAGCTCACAGCGAACTTCTCTGTCATCTCAATAACGCTTTAACTGTAGAACGAGGAGATGCAATTCTCCAGAAGAACTTAAGCGGTTTTCCGTGCAAATTGGAACCAGCATAAGCTGGCCAACAGACCGACGTACCAATGCCTCAACTTTTGTGCATTGCTGTCGTGACAGGCGGCCTGCAGCCATTAGCAGTTCGTGAAAGGATGTTGTGTTGCATGGAAGCATACTTGTATAGCTTGGCGAAAGCTGCTTGCTTCAAGTTCAAATCTCTAAGCATCCTCACGTGTGGGAAGCTTTGGTTGCTCCGCAACTGGTTATACTTTGCGCTAAGTGATGTACAATCACTGCTGCCTTAGCTATCATACGTTATTTTCATGAGTGGCCAGCACACAAACACCACCAAATCACCAATTGTTCTGTGTAGTCAGTACTGCAAATTCTGCCTCCAAGGCACCTGGCAGTTATGTGAACATAAGCTGGTAGTAACTCCAAGTGGAATTCACATAGGTGCTATACGTAAGTACACTTGAGTTGGCGCCAGATAAATAAGAATTAAATCCTTGAACAGCCTGCAGTAATTACCATTTCAAATGTAAATATATCAGACAGGAATCTACGGGCTGTGCGCAGTAAAATAAAACAAGTAAAAAAAACCTTCCCCATGCAAGTTTTGCAAGGGAGAGCCTCAACGTTTCAAGGTAGCTTCAGCTTCTTTTTCAGGGGTCACTGTTTTTTTTGAGAACTTGCCTGGAGAATTTTTACATGGTTTTGTGATGCACATCACTCCGACGATTGGTGCACTGTCACTGCATGATAGCCAGTGATCAAGAGTTCCCACAAACAAGCTCGCACCCTCACACTCCAGCTGGCGTAAAATATTTCATACCGTGCTGCCGCAGTGAAATTGGTCAGATGCGGCACCACTGCGAAAGTTTTCAGCAAAAAGTACGAACTTCGCTGTCTACAGCACAGCTGCCACCAATAATCCACTCATCAAGCAAACTACTATAACTACAAATTTTTAAAGGCTGTCTACTTCGTTTAGTATATAATATACGGAGTGAACTTCCTTTTCTTTTTTCAATATGTAACTGCATAAAGCACAATCAACTTTTACAGCACACGAGCAACAAGCAATATGCTGCTTGTGTTTAAATTAAGCATAGTCCAAAACACTCTGAACACCTTAGACTTTAGGTAACAGTCATCTGAGGCCCTGTGGTTTGAATGTTGGGCCAATGTGGTTTCTTTCTTTTTTGAGATCATTATATATGTTACCAGTTCATAAATGACACATTGTAGAACTAACAAGTACTGCATACTTACCAGGCAAAAACTCCGTTTAAAATACTTATTTTGCCAGGATAAAAAAAATATCTCTTGTGTTATAAAAAAACAAATAATCCAACAAAATTTTGCCTATTTCTACCTATATTTTTATGCGAAGATGTGCTACAATTACGTTATGGCCTGTAGCAACACTGCTTGGTCACACCTTCATGATGCACGAGATAAGACCGATGGGAAACCAGTAACCAGTGAAATACTATACGTGTTTACTTCTCAAACCAGAGGATATACACACAACAGCTTAGCAGGAACACTAGTGTGCCTGTAGTGCGTGCGTGCGCAGCACTCTTGCCAACAGTCGAAGGCAGAATGCTGCAGCGTTGACGGTGCATCCACTCCGTTTCGTCAATAATGTTTTGCCATTGAGAAAGCAACTGGGAGGGAGCATTAAGCCAGCCTTGGCAAGCCAACTCCCCGTGAAACTGTTCCCTTTGCATTTTTTTCCTTGAAAAGTCTTGCCAACACGTGACTGCATGAGTGTGAGCATACTGGCTGAGAACGTTAGGTAGTTTTGCGCACTTGTTCCCTGCACGCTCTGACGTGACGATCACATGTTGGGCCGACTCGTCTGGCTTCAGTTGTGTTGCGCAATGATCCTCCTTTTCTTCATCCATAGTTTCGGAGATGGATGGCACAGCACGACAACATGCGACGCCGAAGGCACGAATGCACTTCAAGTGTCTGTGTAATTGATAAAAAAAAGATCAGGTACAGGATCGAACCACTGATAATGATTGTCAAGGACAGCTTTAGCCTCTTTTACTTTCTCTAAACTTCTGTTCAGGGGCAGTTCATATAAACCACCTGAAGAATGACGAACTGAGTACAAAAGCACGACACCACCAGAAAGAGAGTCGTAGGATATGCAGTCTTCAGGGATTGTCCCAGTTTTGATCAAGAAACATGGGGCCAATGATAGTGCCACCGTAAATTCCACACCACACATTAACTGAACACTGATGTTGGTGTTGTGTCTTCAAAACCCAGTGGGGGTTTTCGTCACTCCAGTAGTAAGCGTTGTGGATATTCACTTGGGCATTACATGAGAAAGTAGCATCATCGGTCCATATTTTTGTCCCCGTGGGATTTATCCGCTGCTATTCGAGTCCTAAGGTTTAAAGTGTAGCATCATCGTTCAATTCGAAAACTACTACCAGGTCATGTGTACAAAGGCAAAATTGTAGCACCTGTCATCGCCTTCCATCGTTCCCTTGCGCTTCACCCTTTCCTTCTTTCAAGCAGTCAGAATGCTGCTTTCGTCTTTTCTTTTTTGGGGCCTTAGACGCTTCATCGCTTCGTCACTGCTTGGCCAGCAGCACGCATTTACACCGTCATGCGATAAAAGCCGTATACCTACACCTACACCAGACCTAACACCCGGTCGCAGGCCAGTCTCGCTGCAGCCGACCTTTGTTCATCCATCGCACGCTTGAGAGCAGCACAATAACAGTGCGCAATCGCCCCGTCACGTGGTATTTTTTCATATTTCGGAGGCCTACTTTGGAATGTGGAAGAAAGGACCACATGAGATGTGTTGTGCTGGAAACAATTTAGTGAGAGGTTTCTCAAGGTGCTGTACAATTTTGCGTATCACACTGGAGGTCTGAAGCCAATACTTAAAAAGTTGATGAATTAAATATAACTCATCCATTAGTTAAGGGGAAAATAAAACATAGCCTGAGTAACTCTAGGCCGGTGCCAACAATATGCATTCAGTTCAACTCGCGTTCGGAGTGCCTCCTTTTTAAAGCTTTGGCTCAAGTTATAAGGGGCAACCTGTATACATACGCCGATTTGTTATGAGAGTACCATATGCAGTTTCGTAGTGCTCGCGGTCAGAGAGAAAATTGGTTGAAAGAATGGACCTTCGTAAAGTAGTGAATGTTGCTTAAAAATATGTCTTAATGCGCACTCAAAGCACGATGCAGAAGCGTGTTTTTAATGCGAAGCATTCCGGGCATTTTACGAGCGGTTACGTATAGGCACTTCCTGTCTCGCCTCACTTCGGACATCATGTAATAAAAATTAATTCATGACCGACAGTTTGGCATGCGAAGGCTAGGAAAAGAGGGGACAATTGTTCCGTCTTTATTTATATATTTTGGGGGGAGGGGGGGGGGAGGGTGAACTGTTTTCTCTCATTTTTTTCCCAGAGCATAAAAAGCGGGAAAAACAGTGCAAACTTACCCAGTAAAATGAGGAAAAGTGATGTAACTTATGCAAGGCTTAAGACGGTGTCACTTTGTGAGTATAAGCATTAAGGCTACTTATTGTTTCCTCCAGTTTGTACAACATTTTTGATTTTGTTTTTTTCATCACCATCGTTTGTTGTTCAGAAAGGCAACCTCGACATGCGTCACATATCGTGGGATACAGGATCCGATGTTGTGCGAATCCGATGTTGTGCCCCCCCTCCCCGCTCACACCACCACACCTCACACATTCTTAAAGCTCCGCCAAACCAACCTTGAGACTTGACAGCTATTAGGCAGCCAACATTTTGCTGCCTTTTTCACTCCTTTTGGATGGCCGTAGTTGTTGGCATCCTGGGGTCTAAAGGCCAGTTTTCTCATTGATTTGGTGCCCGCACTATTAACTCGAGATGCGTTCAATTGTCACCATCTATTGAACAGTCGCGCATCGCTCGCTGTTGCTTCGTTAGTTCAACCTTCTTTGTTTTAACTGATCCAGGGTCCAGGAAAGGGATTCGGTTCGTGGTCAACTAATCTGTATGTTCGTGTGGAACGAGTTTAGGCGGGAGGAAACAACAGCTGCATTTAACTTTTCCTTTTGCTTCATTACTTCCTCAAGTGACAGCTCGCCGCGATGCTGGCAGATCCTTGGAACCATATACCCGCAATATGGGTTAGATAAGGTGGAAAATAAAATAATGTGAGACAGCGTCGATCATCAAACCCTGCAATAACCCTGAAACCCATAAGCAGTATAAGCGTACCCGTTACCTCGTCTGGTTTTTCCTTAATTGTACAGCACTTTTCGTGCAATATTGCATGTTAACTGGAAACAAGAGTCACAAGGAGTTGAGAAAGTAAGCGATCTAAAAAGGGAGCGAGCCAAGGCAACAGCCAATTAGGAAGGAAAAGGGAAAATTAACAAATTTAAGCGTTGTTTATGAAAATATTTATGGATCAACATCTTTTTATTTAAAAGTGAAGTAGAGAAAACGCCGTCGGAAGTGGAGAATAATTCCGTGTGTTACGTTACGTTGTGTGCAAGGGTTCTGCAGGAGCTGTATTTCCGTATTCCTAGATTTTTTTTCAGACTCATGCGTAACATGTCAATTTTCTCCAATTTAGATGCACTGTTAAATGCAATTCACAGAACTGTGATATCAGTTATCATTGCTATAAACTTCATAGTTTCGTTTTTCTGGTAACTTTCGATTTTGCCAATTTTTAATGAAAATTGGTGACCTAAATTGAAAAATCGAAACTAACGGTCACAAAATTTTAAGTTCTCTTAAATGCAACAAACCTCACCAAATTTGGCGCAGTGGTTGCCGAGAACTAGAAGTGTGTGTACTAGAAGAATTAATAAAGTTGAAGTTGAAAAATGAATTTTGCTTTTACAGGTATTTAGATAGGAGCACCCGAGCTATAGCTTCCTCTTAAAGGCGAAGCTTAAGCGCCCTCCAACTTTTTCCTTAATTATACACGCGTCCACACACCATCTCCTGTCACAGTACGAGTACCGATGTGCCTAATAAGTGCACTGGCAGGCCTTTTCGGATTTGCCTGTGGCGATTTCAGTACTTAGGGTTCTGAAACCTTTACCAGTTCTGGCCATATTGAGCTGACAATTAAGTGGAGAGCATACACTGCGCAATAACGATCGTATCTGCAAAGTATTATATCGCTACGCACCGCGGAACAAATTGAAATTTCAAATCGAACGCCGTTCTCCTTTCTCGCGGCCGCCGCGCTCCGAGCCGTAGATGGCGTACACGTGTTTGCGCTGTGACGTCGCTCGTGGTGACGGGTGACTTCGAGAATTATTCAAGGCGTCTGTTATTTGTTTAATATGTTGCTTGAATAGACAAAGAATAGCTTAGGGAAATAACAGAACACACAAACCGAATGTCTGCATGTTTTTGTTTTACTTCGCACCGCAGCAAGAAAGACGTGGTTCCGTTTCATCTGTTTCTTCCCACGTCGTGCAGTCGCGCGCGCAGACGCCGAAACTATGTCATTTTCTACCGTGTTCCAGCGCGGGATCATGCTCTGTGATCCACTTGTGTCTGCCTCAGTATTCGTGTAGCACTGACGTATACCGCTATAGTCAGGTGCCCTCGTGCTCAGCGTGAAGAATCGTGCGCTGAGCGAAACGAGACAATTCGTGCGCGACCCCGTCAGAGGAGGTGCGCCGCGCCGCAAGAAAGCGAGAAAAAGAAAGGAAGGCGGGGCCCGTGACGTTTGCGTCACGCGATCCTCGAGGTCTGGTATGGGAAGGACGCAGGGAAGGAATTTCGCTTGCGGAGGCTAGACGGGGTGAGTGGAGAGTGTGTCTCGCTTGGCAGTGGAGCTCGCCTCCTGAAATCATGGGTTCGCGGCACTGAAATATTTCTATCCCGGCTATAAATGAGCCGACTTGAAAAATATTTGCGGCAGAACGCCACCTGAAAACACATAACTTCCAGCGTATAATGAAAATTTGCTATGGGGCCTTGTGAGGGGCCCTTTAAGGGCAGTAAAAAAATGCATTAATTTTTTCGGACGTTTTCACGGCCCCTAGGGAATCCGAAAAATCGGACGTTGAGAGGATGCTTCAAATGGTCCGTGGGGCAAACGCGCGGTGGAAGGAGGACGAGAACAGAAAGGACCTATGCATTGAGGAATGAATGGGAAAGGCAGCGTGCCGCCGCTACTTTGAAGAAGCTTGAGCTCAAAAAACAAAGTGTTGACCAATGCCGGAATGCAGTTGTCCCTCATCCCAACCAAAATGAACTCTTTAAAGTAGTGAAACGCAACTGTGAGGCGTTGTACGCGGCCTGAGAGTTGAAGTTGACATACCAGCAGCTGGTGAGAATCTCACTTGTGACGCAGTTCAGGCCTCATACCAGTGACCTTGCTATCAGTTGATAGAAATAGCCAAGGTGTCTACCAACCGGGAAAACCGGGAATTCTCAGGGAATTTGTGCTTCTATCAGGGAAAATTAGGTGTAACTTTATTGAAAAGGAACGAAAGTCGTGTTAATGCTGCCATGAATCGCAACGAATCGCCATTGACGCCGTGTCGTCGGCACGAGGTATTGCCAGAGCAGTTAACGACCGATTTTCCAGACGTCCGATTTTTCGTACATGCCTGATAATTCGCACGGGTTTGCGGCACCACCACGTACTCCATATGGCCAATGTATATTGCCCTGACACAGGTCTGAAATGGCAATAATCAAAGCCACCACCCAGGGGTCCTGGGAGGATCCAAATTCAGTTGCAAAATAAAGTTTTTTCCTCCTGCTCCTCCACCGTCGCCATTTTGACGATCTCACCGCCTAGAACCGGCACTCTCGCACGCAGATCCGCAGACAGCCGTAGCCACCACCGCGGCAACGTTAGACATAGCTGCTTCTACATTCGCTATTACGCTTCTTGTCGTGGGGTGCCGTGTTTTTCATTGGAAGAATTCGCCGCTGTCAGATATGGCACCGACTCCGCCTTTGTAATGCCCACGATTGGCTTCGAAGCTCGCAGAGCAACGCGCGTTGCGTGATGCCAGTCTCCGAAAGTTAGCTTTGCCTCAGTACAGCAGCAGTGTTACGCGGTGAAGCATAAGCGTGGGAAGGGGCAATTGTCACGGGACACAGTATGTATTACTTAACCCATTCGCTGTCACGAACGTACCGGTACATCATCGCGCTTCCCCCCCCCCCCCCCATAGTGTCACTGACGTACCGGTACGTTCTCTATCGTGCGTTCAAAATTTCGCGCCAGAGCGCAAAGCTGGCGCTCCTAGATTGGCCACGCTATCTGTTGACTCTTTCTACAAGTTCGTATATTCGCCCCGACCTGTGTTACTCCATCTATTGCAGAGTACGGCGCGACTGCCACTCCCCACTTTCTCTTTGCTGAGTGGCGCGGTGGCTCCGTGTTCGCTGTATCATGCGTCGCGCGCGTGTGGTTATGGGTTCAAGGGTTGTTCTGCCATCTCCGCTTGTTTGAAGGTTATTATTTTTCTTCTGTTGGTGTGCGTGCTACGGCGGCGCGTCAAGTTCAGGCGCACGGGCCGTTGCCTCTCCGAAAAGGGTGACTCGTTGCTGCTTTCGCTTTCTCGCCGCACCCTCGCTTCCGACTTGCAGTGGTAAACGCAAAGCCCTTCGAACTTTGTTTAGCCTTTTTCCATCTCCCTCTGTCTTCTTGATCACGCAACGTCCCATGTCTCTGCGTTGTGCGGGCGACTGAAAGTGCATCCTCCCTGCGCGCGGTTACTTTCGGATGGCTCAGCGCGCGGGACCTTCGTCTGCTCATTGGAGCGGTGGCTCAATTCCAGTGTGTCTACTGACCGGGAAAACCGGGAATTCTCAGGGATTTTGAGTAGTCTGGAAAAAGTCAGGGAGTACTCAGGGAATTGGGGCCTCTATCAGGGAAAATTAGCGGCAATTTTATTGAAAGGGTTGAAAGTCGCGGTAATGCTGGCTCGAGTAACACAGGAATCGTAATTAATCGTCTTTGACGCTCTGTCGTCGGCTGGAGGAGTTGCCAGTGTACAGTCAACGACCGACTTTCCGGATTCCCGATAATTTGGACGGCTTCGCGACACCGCCACGTATCCCATAGGGTCAACGTATCAGAACTTGTGACATTTCCGACGCAAGAACTCTTCGCCGTCCGATTTTCCGGACGTTTTGCCGTGACCGCAGGTCCGAAACAGCAATAATCAAAGGCACCACCGCTGCCATTTTGATTACTTCGCCACCTCGAACCGGCACTCTCGCACGCAGATCCGCTGGCAGCCGTTGCCGCCACTGCAGCAACGCTAGACCTAGCTGCTTCGACGTTCGCTCTGAAGCTTCTTGCCGTTGGATGCCGAGTTTTTTATTGAAAGAATTAGCTGCTGTCAGCAATGGCACGGACTCCGCCTTTGTGGTCCTCGCGATTGGCTTAGAATCTTAGAAAACACGGTGCGTTGCATAATGCCTGTTTCTGAAAGTCAGCTTCGCCTCTGTACAGACATGTACGCAACTAGCCTAAAATAACACGTCTCCATAGGACGCCGCGGCCCGTCCGCGGGAGCCCAGGAGAAAAAGCGTGCTGTGCGCAGCCGGCGGGCGAGGAGAATTTACTGTTGAAGCATACGCAAAAGTATTGCAGTGAAGCATAACAAGCGTGGGAAGGGGCTATTGCCACGGGACACAGTATGTATTCCTTAATTATACACGCGTGCACCCGGTATTTCCTGTCACAGTACGAGCACCTATATGCCTAATATGTGTACCGACAGGCCTTCATAGCGTTTTCGAACGTACCTGTGGCGGTTTGAGCCCCTAAAGGCACTAAATGACACGCATTTATTTTTTTTCCAACTGGCCAATTTTTCGGATGTTTTCGCGGCCCCTAGGGAGTTCGATAAATCGGTCGTAGACTGTGCAACTGACCAAGATGCTTTAAATGGTCTTTGGGACGAACGAGTGGCGGAAGGAAAACAAGAACAGAAATGACCTACGCATTGAGGAATAAACGGGAAAGGAAGCTTGCTGCCGCCGTTTTGAAGGAGCTTGAGCTCAAAAAATAAGGTTTTGGCTAATGCCGAGATGCAAGTGTCCCTCATCCAAACCAAAATAAACTCTTTAAAGCAGTGAAACACAACACTCAGGAGTCGTGAGCGGGCTGAGAGTATGTCAGGACAGTTGTGGTTGACTTACGAGCTGTTGAGAGAGAATCTCAATTGTGACAGAGTTCGGGCCTCATACCACTGAGCTTGCTATCAGTTGATAGAAATAGCTCATATTCGAAAATATTTGCTTCTATATCCATCTCCTTTTTATTCGTATTTGAGAATGTCCGACTCCATTCGCAATTTTTTTCGAAGACACTTTATTTGCTGTGCATTTTACTAACACCTGCCTTCTATTCTCTTTTTGAATAACACAAACACTACTCCTTAGTATTCAAATTGGATTAAGGTGCTTCTACGTTTTTTTCATGTGCTTGCTAGAGAGTGACAGCATCAGGCGATATGGTTTCAGCCCGTCTTGACGTAAAACATAGTTCTGCACCACTCAGGGAAACTTGCAATGGCACTCAGGGAAAATCTGGAAAACTCAGGGAATTTGGAAATGTCAACTTGGTAGACACCCTGAATTCCGATTCAGAATACGAGCCGAGCTCGGATTCGGACCCTGACAGTCGCATGCGAGGAAGAGGGTTCCGCATCGTCAGATTCGGATGTTGAAGGGATTTCATAGTCAGACTGATGATGATGATGATGTTTACTAACAACAGCTGCAGAACACTGAAATGTGTATATTGCATTGACTATGTTATTTGTATACCAATCATAATCAAAAATAAATTACTATGTTCATTCCCTGTTATGCAAACCAAGCCGACACTGCACACCCCGTGCACGGTACATGGGCATTTATTGCGTTACCCCTCTCGGAATGCAGCCGCCGTGGCCGGGAATCGAACCCACGGCCTCGTGCTAGGCAGCGCAATGCTGTATAGCAATCGAGCGCATTGAGTAAGTGGAGCAAATGTGAAATGAAGGCAATGAGCTCCAATATGAGCCTGTTGACACAACTCACTTTCTGTTGACATTTTTTTCTTAATTTTATTATTGTTCGTGTTTTTAACTGTCAAAACAGTATACCGCTACTTCATGCTCTCACGAAAAATTGAGCACCCTGGGAATGAGAGGCCCTGTTTACATGTGCGAACTCTTTATCTATTTCGCATTTTTACGACCGCTTGAAAGAATAAACTGCACTTCCCCGCTTCACTCCCTTCCTCCGCCCCTTTCTGTGGCTAACACACTGTCGTTTTTAAGCATTTTGGCTTCTGTCATCATGCTCTATCCACTTATCAACTTCGCGTCTGCGTGTTTTCATCGAACATCCGCGGCAACTGTTGCCTCTACGCTGAGAAGTCCCATTGTTGAAACGCACGCTCGAGAGACATCCGTCCTTCAACCAGTGCTGTTCTTTTCACGCGAATCTAATAAATAAGCGGCTACGACGATAAGCAGAGGAATGGGGCGTGACCACTTGTGACAGCTCGCCTTGCACCGGCAGGGGAACGACAAGCGCTGGCGTCGGCGGAGAAACTTTACGTGGGGTTGCCGTTATCAGAGGACATACAGGAAGCGACCACCCAGCGGCGTACGTACATCGATTTGACATTATCAAAGAATGTGTTTGCAGTTGCGAGCACGCCGATCAGTGTATAGCGTAGCGATCCACAAGGTCATTGTGGCCGTCGGTGCTAATTGACAATGAGTGATGCAATAAAGTCTTTCCCACAAGTTTTCTTATCACGATGTTTACAGCTCCGCTGGTCATCCCCCTTCGCTGGTCGGAATGGCCTTGAATTTCATATTTTAATCGGGGAACTTGCCGAAAAAATAAAAAAAAATTGAAAGAAAGACAACCGCATGCAGCAATGTGTGATGCAAGTACTGCAGCAATGAGTTTGCGCATTTGTTTTCCGCAAGCCAACGGGCACAGTCCTCTGAAACATTTGACTTCCACTTGAGCTCCTTGACCACATTGCGCCTAATATCCTGGGTAGCAGGGCGCAGCCACAGAATGCGATGAGTGCTCGCCGTAGACGCAGGAGCTGGGTACTTAGGACACATTCCAGGGTTGTCACTTGTAGTGCTCGATCTAGTGGACGTTGGTTACACAAATAAAGCCAAAGGGAAGTCAAGTTATCTCAAAAATAACTTTCTTTCATATACCATTTTTATTTTTGGTGATACGGATTACTCAGTTCGTGTAAACCCTGCCAGACAGTATCACGCAATCATCCCTTGTGTTCAACGCGCTGACCTGAAATGAAGGTATAAAGTATAAACACGTAAATATACAGGGTGTTTCAGCGGACACTTTAAAGAATCTTGAAAGGTTGCCTGTGGCAGATATCACAATTCTAGTTCATGAGCTGGTCTACTCGAAGCGGCGGACAATACTTGCACAAAAAAATCGAGATGCAAATTCGACTAATTAATAAAAACCAAGCAATACGCATTATCAATACCGAAGGTACACTTTTGCTTAGTGAAGGCAATGTGTTGAGAAAACTTTAGGTTAGAATCTAATTTGATGCCCAAAAATGATACACAGTCGTAGACGGGAATGGGATCTCAGGCAAACCAGGCAGCATTCTTTGGCTAGAACGAAAAATCATCAATTGAGTTTTTGAAGGATTGATAATTAAATGATTGGGCGAATACCATGCAACAATATCGTCAAGCTCATTGTTTTGTTTAAGGATTATGGTTGTTAAAGAATTGTGACGCAACGAGATAGTAGTATCGTCTGCGTATAGTACACAATGTGCCGATTTAAGACGTGTGGGTAAATCATTAATATAAATAGAGAATAGTAAGGGACCTAGTGTGGAGCCTTGTGGTACACCTTGGTTAATAACTTTAGTATCAGAATAAGCACCTCCAAACAAAACTGTTTGTTCACTATCATGCAGGTAACATTTTAGTAGTTTTAGTACTGAAACGGTAATTCAAAGGGCATCTAGCTTAGTAAAAATTATGTTGTGATTGATTGTATCAAAAGCTTTAGTGAAGTCCAAGAATACCGAACCAATGAAGTTGCCCGTATCATTCGAGTGATGAATGTAGTCGGTTAGGGATATTAAAGCCAAGTTAGTCGAACTGCCAGCGCGAAAACCAAATTGAGAAGACTGCAACAAATTAATTTTTTTTAAAGCAAATATTTAGGCGCTTACAAAATAAC
This sequence comes from Dermacentor albipictus, assembly GCF_038994185.2. Lineage (NCBI taxonomy): Eukaryota > Metazoa > Arthropoda > Arachnida > Ixodida > Ixodidae > Dermacentor > Dermacentor albipictus. Next base: position 125,258,290 of record NC_091824.1, on the reverse strand, counting down.
TTCTCAACAACTTTACTAATCGACAATAGAATAGAAATAGGACGATAGTTAAACACCTCCGTTTTATCACCTTTCTTATGTACAGGAATAATCTTAGCCATGTTAAGCGAAGTGGGAAAAAATACCACATTTAGAAGCATTGTTAAGTTAAGTTAAGCATTGTTAACCTCATCGCTAGTTATAGGAGTTTCTGTATCCTGTTCATTACTGTTTCTAATTGAGGTATCCTGCCTCCTCTGGGTACTGTACAGGTCAGTATAGAATTCTCCTGATGCTTTTTCTATATATCTTCGAGATTGCTGATGGTATTACCCTGCTTATCTTTTAGTGCATACATATTGGTTTGTCCTACGCCAAGTTTCCTTCTCACTGATTTCAGGCTGCGTCCAGTTTTTTACGGCTTCTTCAGTTTTTCTCACGTTGTAGTTTCGAATATCACTTATTTTCGCCTTGTTGATCAGTTTTGACAGTTCTGCGAATTCTATCTTGTCTTTTGAGTTTATTCACATTGTTCAAAAACAGTTTATTATTAGCACATTAATTCAAAAATTAACACAGTGCGTTATAATAGGCACAAGAATGGCAGCATACATTTATGGCACTGGAGCTATTCATAATCGATCTAACTTCAGTTGCTGCCATGCACTTCGTTTCTTGTCATGAGACTTATTTAGACCCTTGATGTAGAAATGCAATTGTTTGACGACGTAAAAACGGATGGGCTTCGTGGTTAATACCTTGCAATGTTCACTACAACGAACACCGCCAATGCTGCTACTGTTGATGACTGCCAACACATCCATAATGTTGTCCAGACGTAGCTACCTCTTGCTAAAGCAGCCAGTGAAAATGTCAAGTTCGCTGATAAACACGAAAAGCTTCAGTGAAGGGTAAATAAGACCAGCGAAGACGCATGATTTCGCTAAACCGGCAGCATATTTAAGCACTTTCCATCTGAAGCAAGCAGCAGAAGCTGGTTCATGCATGCACTACGCTTTGTTTTCAGTACACACTTCTTTGCGACAAAGCCTGCCACATAATAAGTAAGTCGTGAGTTACTAAGGTGAATAATGTATAGGTGGTCCGGTACAGTCAGAGAGCTGCTATCAAGCGAACCTTCGGCGCCTTCAAGATCTCCCTCATCAAGTAACAAGTCAATCAACTGCTGCTGCTGGTACGAACTAGCAGCCTCGTTTTCAATAGTCAAAAGCGAGCTTACAACTTCTTCTTGAATGTTTGATCCAATGACGCTCTTGGCAATATTGTAATAGCTAAGGCAATTAATGGCAATTAACGCCGCTTTGCGGAGCCGGAGTTTTTCGTGTCAAATATGCAGGCAGGTTGGGCAGAATCGTCGGAACCGCATTAGGAACAAGCGTTGGCATTCCCCTTGGCGTTCTAACTTCAACACCATTGATGGCATGCACGTAGTCTCTCGCAATAAAATGCGGTTCAAGGTGCAACTCGCGCTCCCAAAGAAGTCGTCGTTCTTCGTCTGTCAGGGCTTTAAAAAGATGGTTTGCACACGTGCATAGCCAGGTGTGCAACCTGGTGGGTAACAATGGTTTAAACGCTGCTTTTTAAGCTGTTTCACGAGAATAAACAAGCACACGACACGAAAAAAGTCACGCCGGCCATGGCCATGCCATCCATGCCGCAGAGTGGGCCATGGATGGATGGAAGGTAGGAGCGTCATCGCCCAAGTGGGCGATGACAACGTTGCCGCTACTTTCGCCGCGAGCGAGGACAGGAGCAAGCAAGGGGAGCGTGCTTCTGTCACGCCACTAGAAAGCCTTCTAGTTCACTAGACTCCGTCGCATACGTCAATGTTAATTTTGCGACATTTTACTTGCATAAAACATGACGAAATGACGCGTACTTTTTGTTAACGTTGAGGGCGAAGGAACCAAACTGGTTAGGCATGTTTGAAGTGTAAGCCATGTACTTCATTATTATGCGAAGCATACTAGCCGCACAACCACGCTCTTCCTTGCCGCGCCGCGCGCGGCCGCGTAGCTACCATATGACGTCATAACAGCTGCAAAAGCGGAGGCTCAACTCGTGCGCTCGCTTGCGGCCGCGTAGCTACATAGCCGGGTCTCAGCTCGTGCGCTCGCCTGCATGAGTTGTTTCTTCGTCTAGCCGAATCAAATATAGCCAAGCAACAGCAGTTCACCAGGCTAAACAGTGGTTCAACAACTAAAATAAAGGCTAGTATGCTTTGCATCCTGGGCTTAACCTTAGCTAAGCCACAGCCATTTTTTTTGTTTTTGGAGAAATATATAACGTTAATGTATACAGCGAGATTATTTTGAAGAATACTGAGAGCACTGAGAGTAACTGAGAGGCACACATATTCAAAAGGGAATGTTACTGCGGTTCCGAAAGTGAAACTACTAGTATGCTAGCGTCAAAAAATTATTAGGAATCTACAATCACGCTTAGAAACTGTTTCTGAAATGTTAGTACTGCTAAGTAAATGAAGTACACATTTCTTTAGATTATTATGCGCTGTAGTTGGTCATTTAGCGGCTTTGTTTTTGCATTGCAAGAGTTGTCTCTGCTGTCCGACAGAGGTCCGGCAGAAGGTAGGAAGTAAAATTATTGTGCAGTGGTTGCAAAGGTCCGGCCGTGCGTTTATCACTTGAAATTGATTTTATGCCTTCGAGTGAGTATCATTTTTCAGCGTTTCGTTCATCTTGCGTGAGCACTGGCTGTGCTCCGGCTGTGTGCTTGGTTTGTGACCGGCCTGCAGTTACTTGCACAAAAAAATTCGTCCGCCATTTTTATAGTGCACTGGGCTGTTGTCAAAAAATGAGGAGACTCGTGCGAGCACATTTTATGATGAAAAATCGCATAAGTTGAAGCTTACAGACCTCTAGTAAGGTGAGCTTTCTTTACGAATTGCTGCTTTACCAACGTTTGCAAGATTAGCGCCCGTGTATTCATTTTGTTGGCTTCCATAGAGTGCAAAAACACCAGCACGCGAATACTGGACAATATCGCTAAAAGGCGCAGCAGTCTTGGAACTCCTTTGGCTAGTCATTTGAAGAAACCGAACTTACGTTTAATTCGGACGTGTTTATATCATTCCTTAAGTGCATCGCGGGGTGAGTCACGTTCACGTGGATTGCTTGTTTTGTGAAACCTGTTCCTACGGTTCTGCACAACTCCGGTTCACTGGTGCAGTGACCTTCCTTAATGCGATGAATTTTGTTTCACAGCCTGCGATCGTATTGTTTGCTAGTTTTTCTAAGCGTTCTGTTCAGTATATTAGCCGGTTTTCCTACTCAATCTGTCATTTATTTATTTCGCTCCCCCTCGGCCGTTGAGGCCTGTCTCCGCGTCCGCGCAAACAATGACCGTGTTACGCGACAACTGTGCAGTGGCCTAGATTTGACCGCTGACCGCGAAGGGTCAGCGGAAAAGCGTTTCATCCCCGTGGGCCCACGAGTCTTTTGGCGGTTTCACGCCACCTAACGCAACTGAAACCACGCATTCGTCTGCTGACGTTATTAGAAGCACGGAAACGTTGGCGTGGGTCGCACATGCTCGTGCTGCGCACCTCGAAGGCGAGATACAGTTCTAAAATTCTTTTGTTCGTGGACAGTTCTGCTGCTCGCAGTCTTGCCTCCTGTCTCTTTGTGCGGGCGTGGTGTGCTGCGTGATTTTCGGCGTGCGTTTATTTCTGTTTAAACGATTATTCTGGCCCCTACGAGCGTGCGGACACAGGCTGTCTTATCACCGCGGCAGTGTTGTCATTGTAGACGCTGTTGTAGCATTCGTTGTACTGCATTCGTTTTTACGTTCATACTAAAGTCTTCGTAGCAGGTCATGCTACCGAAGTAACCATGAATCGTCTTGATGGTTTTTAGCCGTAACGAACAAGGACAGGTGGAAGACCTGCTTCTTAGCTTGCGTCGTTGTGTGTGAAAGCATTAAACACTATTCAACATTATTAACAAACCTCCCTTAATTTCGTCATTAAGTCTTTATCACAGTATTACATTAGGGCATTCAGTTGGCCATTCTGAAAACCCACAGTTAAGAACATGAAGTTTAATCGATATAGGTACTTTGTATCCTTACAGAATTAATGAAGTGTCGGTCTAAAAGCAAGTTGTGTATTAAAATTTGGGAATAAGCACGCCATGATAATTACATCTTCATTGAAGACAACTGACCATGGTAGCTCAGTTGCTATGGCACTTTGCTGCTGAGCACAAAGCCATTGAGTTCGCTTCCCAGCCTCATTTCGAGGTGACAAAGTGCAAACACTGTTTGTGTACTTAGATTAAGGTGCATGTTAAAGAAAGAATCCTGAGTGGTCAAAATCTGGGTCCGGCCAATACGGTGTCCCACATAAACCAATGTGCTGTTTTTGGATGTTAAACACCACAGTTTAACTCAACTGATGATCACAGACTGCACGCAGATGTGAAGTGCCAGATGTGGAGAGGTTCGAGTTTTACTGCTTACTGAATTAAGAAATAAAAAATGTTCACGTGAGCATAGATTCCAGTCAAACATTGTTGGCCATTCAGGCTTCCTTCAGCTTTGTTAACGTTAGCCAGAGTAACAGAAGGTTAGCATATTTGGTACCTCTGTGAGCACCACTTACTGAAAATTGGCCTCTGTAACATGCACGGGTGCACTATAAACATTGGTCGCTGAAGAGTTGAAGTGTTAAAAAGGACACCAAGTTGGTACATTAATTCGAGCAACATCTGTAAATTGTGCTTCTGCAATAACAAAACAGCTGCCTGTATTTTGCCTTCGTAAGCCTGAAGAGATGCAGAAACGAAAGACGAGTGGGGTTGGCAGCCTGAAGTTCCCACACCTGCTCGCCATAAAGTTATGGATTTTGACAGCATCTATTCAGGTCTAGTTAATTGTTTATAGGCAAAGACCATAGAGTTTCTCACTATATCACGTAGAGGGAAATGTGGCCCTGCTGCACTGTGGTATGCATGGGAATGCCGGTACATTGTGACTTCAGATTAGCATCGTTCTTGGAGAGAGAGGCACGTACTGTTCCGTCTGTCACAATGATTTTCTACTAAAACAGCATGTAAAAAGTTGTTTTAGCTCTATTATTACACAAAAACATGTTTTGTTGAACTATGAAAACTTGTTATTGCATGTACAATTATATGAACCGTAAAAGTGTCAGCAGGCCGCTAAAGTTAGAGGACAGACAAGATTCGTGTGCACTTTAGAACAGTTTGTCATCTGTTATTGTTTTTCTTCGCTTGGCTATGCATTGTAGGTGAGTAAACTTCCCTAGAAGATGTAATATGCGTGAATAGAAACGTTTTAGGAAGATTTTACTTTAAGAACACATTATTTGTGTAGCCATCTCTACATTTTAGACGAAGCCTCTTACAACACCAGCCAACACAAGCCTAGCAGACACATATACCATCATTCCCATGACAGCACAGTGACTCTTTGGAAACTTCTATAGACGGTGTCACCAGATTTCCCTCTAGGGGTCATAGTGAGAAACCCTATGGTAAAGACATACCAAATTGGGTTCTAAAGCAATGCAATGCCCAACGTGGCAAGCTTTTGAGAACTTCTGCTCCAAAACAACCCAAGTATGAGAAGATACTTCACAATCTGTGAGATCGCACCAATGTGTTGCAATAGGTTACGGTTCCAAACTTTAAAATAATTAATCTGGCCTTCATTTTTCTTCACTTTGAATAAATCTTCTGCCAAGCAAGCGAAAATTATAGCTTTTTGAAAAATATTAGTCTAAACTTATTGTGTTGCTCTTTATAGCGTGCCTTTGAGGTAAAAGCCGGATGAGGGAATACTAAATAATGGCTCACATTTATCATTTCTATTTCAGATACGTTACATCAATGACAAGCACCACTGCACCTCAGAGGTAATGTCTGTTTCGCCTGCAAAGGGGTTAGATGAGGGGGTAGATAAGTGTTTAAAGGAAGTTGTTTTAAGTTGAAATTCTAATTGCCCCTAATTTGTGGTCTTCAGCTTATATATTGCCTGCAGACAGCAGTCACACCTGTCTCCCTTCACCACCTCATGATCTTGTCCTGTGAAATTGTGGATATTATTGTTCCATCAGCAGTCAATGAGTCAGTTTATTGTAAAACTTTTGGCACTTTATAGAGATAATATTGGGCATCGCAGTGCACTTTCCAACAGGACAGAACCTTTTTTCTGTTGTCTGAACGTTCCTAGAATTTTCTCCATTAAGTTCTGACAAAATGCCGTGGAAGTTTACATAACTTTGTTTTGTTTCAATTTCAAGCAATGTGCCCCATTTATTTTCGATGCCTGTCACACTTTTAACTGTTTAGGCTGAAGGTGCACCTGCACGCTTGGTGCTTCAAGGTTTTTTGCCAAAGAGATTGCCACTGCTTATGCAAAAACGTGAGCTCATGTCATATATGCAGAAAACCAAAGCCAATAGTTATCTAGATGACACAAATGGATGCAATTTTACACAGCTCGTTTTATGCCGGCAGTGGAATAGTGACAAGTACACTAAATGCAGTTCATTTGAAACCTTCGTGTACCTTTCAACCAAGCTTAGACGTGTGCTGTGAATAAGTACAACTGCTGTATTGGTCATCTGTAGATGTCAAGCTTAGTTACTAGTAGTATATTTTCCACAGACAGCTCATGGACATAATTGCTTTTCAAGTTGATTCTTGCTAAGAAGAATCATGTTACAAACGTGAAATACGTCATTAAAGACAAGGTCTTCTTTGGCTACTTCACACAGATTTTGGATTCGTGGGATCTGGCTTTCTGGCCACTTTGTCTCGTAAATTACACATCTTCAGGTCTTTTAGTGCATGTTGCAGAACGAAAAAGCTGCCAAAATGAAGCTTGCAATGAAAAAGATGAACCAAGTTAGTGTAGAGCTATGTACAGAGCAGTAATAATGCGTAGCTAGCACAAAAACAACAAAATTAAACCGAGATGTGCTTGTTCAAACTATGCACACCTATATCTGAACTAGAAGTGTGGCTTTACTCTACGGAAATTATGATGCAGCCCCAGAGATAGTGTAGTTTAAAGACGCAGGCTGATCCTGAAGGTTGTGCTGTCTAAACAAACCACGTGGTACAATAATGCACCCAAAAGACCTTGTCTCTTATTGTTGTCAACTGCTGTTAAGTGTTATTTTATTTCTTAACTACCATGGTTAGGTGTCAACAGTATCATCCTCATGTGTGTGCAGAAAGTAACTGTTTCTTCAGGTTTACTTTCTTTGCTTAAACGCAAAGATGAAGGCGCTCAAACACAAAGATGGAGGTGTAACATCATGTGGTAGGCTGGCATGTTCAAGGCATATTCTGGATTTTCATGTCAACTTGCAGTACTCAAAGCACACTCCATTGGTGCTTTTTGTTGCCTTTAAAAAAAAAGTTATGCACTTTTACAGGGACCCTGAAACTATTTTTTTTAAACGTACTGAGTTGTTAGAGTAGGTCCTTCTGATAATTAATTGACGCATCTAAGTGCTCCGCGTAAAGCGTGCAATTTATTATAAGGTTTTAAAACTACATCACTGCCGATCGCAGCACACTGCTCGGTGGAATTTTCAGCCGCCCCTACCCATATGACGTAAATCACCCAATTGACGTCAGTAGGGCGAGCTATCCGATTGGCTGCCCATGGCGCGTCATTGATAATTTTGCACCTTTATGCTGAACAAATGATGTTCGTAATAGTTGAAATGTTAATTTGTTTCTATAAAAGAAAGTAACAAAGAGAATGCACAAGAACAATTTCTCACTACACTTAAGCACTTCCGGCACACAGCAAGTGTGCCGTCAAGACAGAGCACAACAGCGTGCTCTGTCTTGATGAAAGACCTGCAGTAAGTGTCGGTCCGTCTTTTCGTGAGCACCATGAATTGCCTTTGTTGCGTTGTGGGCTGCAACCGTAGCGACTGGCAATGTGTCAAGCAGCGACATTGTGTCCCTCTGAAAGGCAGCAGACGAGCAGAGTGGCTGCAGCGCATCGAACTGTCGCTATCCGATCAGAGCCAGAATTTGCGTGTTTGTGGCCATCCCGTTACACTGGAGGATTACTACCACAATAGCGTTTCGCGAGTCTGGTATTCGGGTAAACGCAAATGAGGGGACAGGGCCTGGCCGCTTGACCTTGCCGTTTCACAGGATGAGAAGTGCAAACGTGAATGATCTGCACGGTGCAGCCACCTGGTGGCACAGAGCTCAACCAAACACAGTAGCAGTAACGAAGTGTATTCTTCTTTGCTGTTGGCATAAATTTTTTGCATGGGTGTAACCATTAACATGTTGTTTTTGTAAATGATTAAAATGTTTTAAACCAAGAGCAATATTAGCTCTTTGTTTGGCTGGTTAAGCTCTGCACGAACAGGTGGATGGACTGTGCAGACCAATCAGACCGCTGACGTACGTCTATGCTAAAGTTCCTTCATCGGCTTTAGTTTGTGCCTCCAGCCATCCGTCGAAAGGCCCAGCCCGTCTGTGGTTAACGGAATACCAGACACGTTCAGTGCTGTAACAGAATGCTCGCGTGTGCTGCTTCAATAGCTCTCGCTTGGGGTCGACGGCCAAGCAGCTTCCGAAGAGGTTGGAGAGGCTTCACGTGCTTGCTCCTAGAGAACCGGAAGTAGACGATATGACATGCCGTCATGACGCAGAGCCAGTGAAGGCGGAGCTTAGCTTTAATCACTTGGCGAACGAGTTGAGGAGAAAATGCATGGCTATGGAGGAGAGTAACATATAATCGTCCGTAGCTGTCTTAATATGAGATGCTTCACACAAATTGTGGTGCGAATTATTTACTTTAGCTGTAACCTACGCGTCTGAAACATTTGTCTGAACCATTTCAGGGGACCTTTAAGTGCTTTTTGTTTTCTTTGATGGCTTAATAGTCGAGATCAAATCGGTGTCAATCTTCAGAAAAGCTGGTGGCAAGAATATGTTAAACCAATTCCATGCACATCTGCTTGTATGTGACTTTCTATCCAGGATTAGTGTATACAGCATTGTATTGTATAAAGGGTCATGCAAGGATAAAATTCGCCAAAATTTTACCCCCCCTTTTGGTAACCCCCATTCCAACAAGAATCTTTTACAGACACCTGAGCTCTTATAGGTATCAAATTAGGCACACTCAATATTTTAAACTCTCTATTGCATTTGTTTTGCATTTATGTAAGTGTGTAGGTTAACAAATGAACCTTTGGATATGTTGCAACTCTACCATAGCTATGGCCGTGTCCAAACCCTTTGGCATGGCAGCAGTTTATATGCGCACCGCTGCTCTGCGGTAGCTACGGAGGGCAGTGATGCTGCCACTATGTGCGGTTGCTGTAAAGCAACAAATCAGTCCTCAGGGACGCCTATATTCCTTCATTGTATGCATCTTCACCATAGAGCCGTTAAGAATACACATGGCGAGGTAGGAATTTGGGCGGGGCGTATGAAACCCTTTGTTACACAGGCCATTTTGCTGTAGAAGTGTTCAACTGTACTACTCGGTTGTTGTGAAGCTAGTAATTTTAAACAGATTTTGGCAGTATACCCACTAGAAACACTGTCTTCAAGACAGTGTTGTGACAGTAGCAGAAGTACTTTTCAGCTTGCATATTTACTTTAGACAGCTTTGCTTATTTTATCTTTGTGTAGGAGATATGTAGGTTCGTAAATGCCTTGAGCATCGTCACTCAAGAGGTTGGTGCGCTTTCACTGAATGTGCAGCACTTGTAAGGAGTGACAGTTGTCTGCTTAAAATGTGTACCTAGAAGAATGAATGACCATTATTCTCCATAGTTAGTCACTAAGGCATGCTGCTTGCTACTATTATTGCATCTATGCAGTATTGGTTCCTACCAATAGTGCATAGATGCCTTTTGTTGTTGAGTTCGTCTGGTGCAGTTGGGAAATTTTGAAACAATGAAAATGTCTAGGGAACTTTGTGATAATCACAAATTCCAAATGGTATTGCTTAGTGTGCAGCAGGAAAAGTACCCCACAGATCTAGCCAAGGCCATGTACTGCACGTCTGGCTGCAGTGTTGGCTTCCTTCATTCACAAACACCCTGTGGCTTGACTAATGATGTTGCATGCCAGCTATGGAAATGCTGTAAATATGGGCAGCTGACTGAAGATTATGTACTAACACATGTGAGCTACATGTGCACTGCTGCCACTGCTTTTGCCGGGACTATCAATGGTGTCCTCTCAAGCAAGGAATAAAATTACATTTTGCTCCTGTTTTATGGTTCCTTGCAATGCATTGAGCATAAGTACTCGAGCTGAAATTTGGGGCTAGCAAGTTCGTGTTTATTACTGTGAACCAAAGTGCCAAGGGGCAAACAGATGGAAAGATAGGTGAACTGACCACTATGTTACAAGGAATGACCTTATATAGTTGCATAAGCTGCACCGGTTGAAATTTTTACATGAGGGATAAGGAGTAAAATAGAGAGAAAACAAAGACAAACACAATGGAACAGTTGATGTACCTTCTGGAGTGTCTTTCTGTTCATTGTCACAGAAGTGCTGCTAATACAATCTTTGGCCTTCTTGATATGTGAGGTACGTCTGTCACACCTTCGTTGTGCGGGAATGAAAATATTTGGGTCCGCTTTTCTCACAATGATTATGTAACTGACTCCTGGCTTAGTTCCTTTAGTATCATATTGATGCACCTGCTAGTTCGCCACACACAGTACTGACCACATTATTTACACTACTTAAAATTTGCATGTAGTGCTGTCTGCCAGAAAGAACAAAGCCACTGTGTGGGTGGCCGCAGTTGACTCTTGTCATCACGTGTCTGTTCTGTCTGTATTGCTAGAAAATATTGTAGAAATGGGGAATAGGTCCTTACACTCCAAAGATTTCTTGCACCAGGAGTTCATGGGAGTGACCTGAACATAGCGGGTGCTTGGCAACACTCAGGCGGCTTGTGGCTTCACCTCTTGTCACAAAGGCTGTACTTCAGTGTCTTCTGGAAAGCAGCAGGTGCCTGAAGGGCAGATTTCGCTTCCTTCAGTCACGATGCAAATATTCACAGTGCATATAAAACATCTACGTTGTTTACCCTTTAACGTGCTGGCTCCCTAGATACAGAGTGTCCCTGCTAACTTTAGCCAGAGGATAAAAATATGCAAATGCCACGTTGCTGGACAGAACCAAGGTAATGTTGTTTGCTGTCGTTTGGAGATGCTCAAATTTTTCTTTTTCATTCTGCATCATTTGATAATTAGTCTTACTTAATTAATCAACTTCTCAAACGTTATAATTAGATGAAAAGTGTCAATGAGGAAATCTTAGAGCGACACGAAAAACTCCCAATACAGCTTTCTGTTCCTCAGTACATGCTACATAAAAGTGTTTTTCTGATCGTGGAAGAAGCCTGCGAGAATGCGAGAGCGTGAAAGTGCCTCGAGCGGCCAGTTGCACGGCAATTTTGCGTGCATCTGTGGGCTTCTTTCATGTTCGGAAAAATAATCTTATGTAGCATGTATTGAGCAACAGAAAGCTGTATTGGGAGTTTTTCGTGTTGCTCTACAATTTCCTAATTGACAGTTCTCATGTAATTGTTTGAGAAGTTGATTAAATAATTAGGACTAATTATCTAATTAGGTGAAATTAAAGATGAGTATCTCCAGGTGACGGCAAACAGCACTACTTTGGTTCTGTCCAGCTACGTGGCACATGCGTATGTTTGAACTCTGGCTAAATTTAGCTGGGACACCCTGTATATTGTATGCTACGTTGTCGTGTGGATGTATAGAAAATAGTGGCATCAGCCCTTTCTGTTTTGTGATACCATTTGTGGGACAAATTTGTATCTGCACTGCCTGCTTTCCTTGTTTTATTTGAAAGAATTAATAAATTGCATTTGACAGGTAGCCAGTTTCACCTTTGTAGGTTGGTTGTGGCAATGAAGTGGCAAATATGGCCTTCATGCCAGGGGCCTTATTTTGCAATGATTTGTCATTTTCGGTTTCCTTTGTTTGTTCTTTTATTCATTGTGTGAAGCAGCTGATTCCGGTAGTGTGGCAGAGTGCAAGCCAGTGGCAAAAACTCAAGTGAAATAGACAAATAAAATTAATTCTTGGCTCCCTCCAAACAGCTATACACTAGCTGATGAACGAGTGTTATGAGTATCCTCATTGCCGATTTGAGAGTATATGGTTGCGCAGCTGATTTGAGGTCACTTTATTTTGGAAATGTTTCCTAGCAAGAGAATATTGATGGAATTTCCATGGTTATATTAGCAGGTAACTCTGCAAAAGCCATGCAGTTAGCATGGTCATAGAAGCCTTACTCTGTGCCTTTCTCAGTACAGTTGGTTTTGATCAACACATTTTACAGAATAACTACTTCACATATTACAGCTGCAACTTGTGGATGTCAGGCTATCTCAAAGCACATGTTTTCAGTATTTGACATGCACTGTTTCGTGGAAGTTACCAACTTAGATTCTTACCAACTTGCCCAATTTGAAACCCTAGTACTATATTTTGGTCACAAATGCAAGTTAAGTGCTTTGGGCGCTCCACTGAATCAGTGGTAAATAGGCTCACATATGCGATGCCTCCCATGTAGTAGTTACAGTAGACCCTCGTCAAGGCAGACTTCAAGGGACCATAAAAATCTGTTCATCTTATTGGAATTTTTCAACTCAGTGATCCCATTACTCAAAATCTGCTGTTCCCGGTGCGACCAAGTAGCCATGACACAGAACGAATGAGATGGGATTAAAACAAAGAAGACTTAAAAGGAGACTTTTATTGGATTTGAATAAACGAAAAGTTGGCTTATACGCATGCTTTTGCTGCTGGTCGGCGCTGTGCATCAGTGTGCTGTCACTAAGGCTGGCATTTCACTTGGCTTTCTCAAAAATCGTACGTTGCCCATATGTTGCTGGAAAAAAAAATTGCATAAAAAGCATTTGTGGGATTACCCGAGTCATGGTGTGGGTGCTCCGGTTTCACAAAGGCAAAAATTTGCCAGAGCAAAGTGAAATGCTTGGGCAAGATCACGTCACAGCTAGCAATTTCAATTAGGCGGAGCCACTTAGTAGGTTTGCCTTCAAATTAGGGTGGTTTCAGTATTGCTGCTTCTGTTTGGGCTTCTTGAAAGGTTAAAGATGTCACTCTTGTTGGCTAAAAGCATGGCCTACAATGCAGCAGCAGATGCAGCCAAAATGTTAAAAAACGCAATTTTGTGCACCATTCTTCACTCAGTGTTGAAGGGACGCTAAAGAGACATACCAAATCAGTTAAGGCTGATAAAGTAGTCCTTCAGAACTCTATTTTTGTTAATTTTGCTGCAAGGTCTTGATTACTAGCAAAAAAAGTGAAGGCTCAACGTAAGTTTCTTGAATTTCGTCCTGAAATCCCAGAGTTCGTACGACAGCTTGATGTCATGCATTTCAAACTTATTTTGTCATATTCAAAGCATTGTGGCACAGTAATGTTTCTCAACGCTTGCCAAGTTTATTCTTTGGATATCTTAAAATGCAGTGTAGTATGTACATCTTTGAAGATAAAGAAATAAACTAAGCCCAAGCAGGCGTAAAAATGCACAATGTCTTAGCAAGAACTTTACTTCAGCTGAAATGTGGCAGTACCACCTGTCTTTTGTTATTGCATCATTTCTGGCTTATGAAACCTCGTCTCATATGCAGGTCAATTTATCTTTTTTTTGTATTGCCCTTTAAAACAATGCGTATAAGATGACTGGACCTCACTTTTTACTGAACTGACCCACCATGGAGCAGCTTGATGAAAAACAACTGCCAAAATGACAAGCTCACTCTTTATGGATATGCGCAGATAAACCTGTGGGATTCTTAAATTTCAGTGAAATTCTCATGGCTGAAAATAATTGTTTTTCCGTGTATTGTTAGAACAATCTAAGCGGAATTCTCTTGGTCGGATCAATGAGAAGCTTTGTGATCTCTTCGTATCATGTGGAGCCTATGTTGGTATAACACGTAGCTTGTGCTCATGGGCCAGTAGAACCGTCTGGTGTTTCACTGCAGCTTCTTTTTTTTTTAAATTGTAGGCTTGATTTAGGTGTTTAAACACACACACCCTTTGTGCAATAACAGCACAAAGGGTGTGTGTGTTTAGTGCCTAAACGACAATATGATTACGGGGCTTGCTGTAGTTAATACCTGGGGTTCTTTCACGTACCCCCGGTACCTGGTACACAGGTGTTCTTGAATTTTGCCTGCATTGAAATGTGACCGCGGCGGCCTGGGTTTGATCCCGTGCCCTCAGGCATAGCAGCACAACACCAGAGCCACTATGCTAACACGGTGTGTAACGGCAGCTCAGTCAACAAGGGCCATATCTTTTGGCTTGCCAATAGTGTCTTCTTCAGGCCTTTTCTACAGGTATGCTCATGCAGCAGCATGCTGCACACTTTTGCATGCATGTAAGACTATAATGGCTGACTGACATCAGTAGTGTATCTTGGCATTGTGTGTGTAGTTTGTAGACAGTTTTTGCCCTTTGTGAATTGGACATATATGGAGGGTTGCAGGTATGGTCGCACCATAACCAAGCCTGCAGATCTGCCACGAAAGTGCTTGTTCACTGTTCAAGCACTACTGTTCTGCAGTCATTGTGCATTGCCTGGTGCGGTTCTACCGCAGGAGAGCTGACTAGAGGGTGGGGCCTGAGCCAGTCAGCATGGCGTCTGGCAGCCAGTCGGTACGTGCGCAGAATAGCCATGGGCTAAAGCAAATCGACCTGGACCAGATATGGGGCGACCTGCGCGAGGGCATCGAGCAGGTGTACACCAACAAGCAGGACAACATGTCCAAGACTCGCTACATGCAGCTCTATACGTATCCTTCTTTAAAACATGTTGCTTGGACTAAAAACTCGGACCTGCTGCCAGCAGCAGCAGTGTGATCGTAAGCCAGCCGTTGCAGTTGATTGCTGATCATGTGACACATTGTTGCAATACATGGAAATGTTTTCTATTTAACAGCCACAGTGCCTACGCTTGTGATAATTTGACTTGTGAGATCTATGCAAGTGCCGATTCTCTCCATCACTCCTCCCCTCGTATATTTTAACAGAGGGTGGCATGTTAGTTGAAGCATTCCACTACTTGAACAACAAAGGTGCAGAAGAAAAATGCAGAAAGCAGCGCCATTGTTAGAGTAGCTTGTTTCACTTAACATGTACGAACAAATAGCCCCAAACTGTTCTCTTAGAACCTGTTAGGTATATCATCTTAGCTGTAACATATCATCTGTTTATATCTGATTGAGACAGAGTTTTGCATAGTACTTGCATTTGTGGAATTGTGCTTCTTGACTAGCTGACAACTGCTCAGACATGTCTACGACTACTGTACCAGCGTGCATCAAGGTGGCTCACGGACACCAACTGCCAAAACCAAGAAGAATCAGCCTGTTGGTGGTGCACAGTTTGTTGGCTATGAGCTGTACAAGCGTTTGAAAGAGTTCCTCAAGAATTACCTTGTTACCCTCCTTAGGGTAAGTGCTTCTCTCTTGAAATGTGTCGGAGTAGGGTTTCTTTGCATAAGGGTTCTCACTGTGGCAGAGCCTGTTGTGTCCTTTTCACGCGTATTTATTTTGAAGCTGAGGAATTTTATTGCAATGTTATCGTTGAAGCTGTTTGCAGCTCTGTAAATGTGGTGGAAAATTAGTGTTCATGTATCTCATGTACAGTTGTAGTTGCAAGGAGCTAAATCTTCTGGTTATATTATGTGTTCAAATGGTGAAATTTGCCAATCTAATCGAATGCAGAAAGTTCGCACAGAACCCATTTGATAAAAAGAGGCTTGCTTACATTTGATTTGGAGAAGTGGTATGTGCAGTGTTGAGTGCGAGTAAAAAAAGCAATTCATGGAAAAGCTGTGCAATATATTTAAAGGGGCCCTTAACCACCCCTCGGCCTTAGTGAAGTAACATAGTCTGCGGATAGCACACGCTGCTGTGAACATCTCGGCCAAGTTTCGCTGTCGCACGTGGTGCGTGGAGAGCCCGCAAGTGGATCGTGAAGTCGCCTTTCTCTTAAACACTCTTTTCAGCAGAAGGCCCTATCCTCACTCTCTCCTGGACGCTTTATTTTGTCATTGCCTTAGATGGCTGCTATTGGCTGATAGCTGACATCAAGCTGTGGTCAGCTACATGGCTTAGATGCACGGCCGCCGTGGGGTGCCGCCATCAGTCCGCTGGCTTAGCACACTGCGGCTTGCTGAGTACAACCGCGTTTGGCTTATGTTTAGCACGTCTTAGGCACTAAAGGCGGAAGTCGTGGCATTTACGTTAACATCCAAAATTAAATTTGAACTGTGCACCACAATGGCATTTAGAAGGCAGAGCGTTGTGGGCACGCCCCACTGCACCGTAGCCTTCGTAGTGCAAGGCATTGAAGAAGGAACGGGAGCACAGCAGAGGTCGTGTTTCATTGCCAATAACTCCGCTTCCGCTGAGCACATTGAAGTACTTTTTGCAGCAAAGTATTTCTGAAGTAGCCTATTTTCACTTCAGATGTTTTTCTCCACTTCTATAAAAAGTGGTTCAGGGCCCCTTTAAAGAATGAAGTAGTATGCAGAAAACTTGTCACCAGACAGACTGACTGGATGTGAACTCCACACATGCCGCACAGGAACTCTCTTTATTGTAATGCATCGCAAGCATATAAACAGCTAGTAGCTGCGTCATCTCTCGGCAGCTGTCTAGGTTAGGCTATGTTGTGGGCACCTAGTAAGGATATGACATTGCAAACCTGTTAAGGATGCTGTAAGTGATGTGCATTATATGCAGGATGGAATTGACCTTATGGATGAAGATGTCCTACGGTTCTACACTAAGGAGTGGGAAGAGTACCAGTTCTCTAGCAAGGTGCTCAATGGCATCTGCTCCTACCTCAACCGGCACTGGGTTAAGCGAGAGTGCGATGAAGGAAGGAAGAACATCTATGAGATTTACCAGGTGTGCTTGCTTTTTTTTGCTTTCCTCACTTGTGATTCTAACTGACGTTTCAGTCCTACCACAGCTGCCATGTAT
This sequence comes from Dermacentor albipictus, assembly GCF_038994185.2. NCBI lineage: Eukaryota > Metazoa > Arthropoda > Arachnida > Ixodida > Ixodidae > Dermacentor > Dermacentor albipictus. Next base: position 125,241,238 of record NC_091824.1, on the reverse strand, counting down.
TTCGGTTTGTAATGCTTTTGGTGATTAAGACAGTTAACTTGAATGAAATTACCTGCTTATACCTAGTGCTTATCATGGTAATCTGATGCTTGAATTCAAACTTGAAATTCTGTGTCAATATGTGAAACCTTTCGCACCATGCTCTGGCTAAACAGCATTGGCGCATGCTGTATTGACATTTCAAGTGTGAATTGGCAAGGGTCATAGGGTAGCGGTGTGGCAGGACTGGCAGCTCCATTCGAGTTGGCTTGGTTGCCGCTTTTCTCACTGTTGTCATTGTTCTTAATTTTTCGAATCACATCTTGTGTAAGACTGTCATGAAACATCTGAAAAGTATTGAAAGTGCTTTACTTGTTCTCCCTCTGCATCCACACGTTGGGGAAGCTTTAGCTTGGGGTGGGCTCCCATCTAAATACATGGAAAAGGAGAAATAATTTTTCTCGGCAATAACTGCACCAAGTTTGGTGAAGTTTGTTGTATTTAAAAGAAAGTGTTAAAAATCTAGTGACTTTGGAAAAGGATTCTTGATTTAGGCAGTCAACTTTATAATAAAAATTATCAAAAATAAAAAAATTGAGAAAACGAAGCTATTAAGTTTACAACTCTGTAACGTGCCATTTAAAAATGTTATCACACTTCTTGCAATTTCATCCAAAAGTGCATCTAAAGCAGACAAAATTGATGTATTATACATTGCTCTGCAATACACCTTTATGTGAGTATGAGTTTTGCAATACCCTTGTAAACATTGAAGTGAATTCATGTGTCAACTTTGTCTGCTTTAGGTGCTCCACTGGATGCTGTTTGTAAAGGGCGATGCACTTGAACCTTCTTATAATGAAGTTAAACGGGAAGCCAAAATTACTTCGTTGTATCGGCTATTGTCATTTACCCAGTGGTGTGCACAATTTTTGCATGCAAAGAAGACTACGGCTCTGCGGCCGCATATGCAGTGAAATTTTAATAAAACAGTAGCAAAGACTCTTCGGCGTGCGCAGCGCGCGACTTTTTAGCACCTGTTGTGACAGCCCTTACGATAGCATCCTCATGTTCCATTTGTGATGGTCTTTCACTTCCTTTTCCCACTTGGTTTGTTCATATTGCTGTGAAACCGGCAGAGCGCCGACGCGGTTGACAGAACAGCTGGCGTGCTTCGCATCACAGCATGCTAGCTGTTCTCGTCGACCGTGTCGGTGCTCTGTCGATCACCCAAGAGTACCGCCCCAACTGCGTAGTCGGTGCACCATGTTGTATGCCATGTGCTCCCTTGAACACGACAGACCTCGATGACTTTTGGAGAAAGTTTTCGGTTACGCGTTATGTTGTGAACTCGTTGGAACTGTATGACTGGTAGAGCTTAGCACAGCACCAAAAACACTGCCGGCCTTATACACAGACGTATTTGGCCCATGAAAGCCAAACTGTCTGATACGCTGCATGGCACACTGCAGTGAGAGAAATAGAAGGGGAGGCACTGTTTTTTTTTTTTTTTTGGAATGCCTCGTGTAAGCATCGTCATATATACGTGGTGCGGTGCACCTAGGCGTGGCCTCCAAGATTGCTATCTCCGAGGATGCGCCATGCGGCCTAGCTTTGCCAGCTATGTGCCGCGTCAAGAGAGGGGTGCGATAAAATAAGAAAGGAGTGTTGCCTGTGCGCAGCCACTGTGTTTGCGGCTAAGCATGGTGGTGGTAAAGACCAATGTTGCCCGACGGCGTATTCAGTGTGGGGAATTTCGCACTGCCGTGCCGAACGAGTGGGGAACAAACCGGGCTGAAAGTGAAATGCTCTGTGTGCAGCGATTGGTACTTTTGGTTACGGAGGCGAATCTACTTCATCACATCCATTTGCAGAACAATTTCACATCGTTAGAACAAGGTTTTAATTACATGAATATCTATGGGGATTTCAAGGGGAATTACATTTACTTCGTCCATTATCCATCATCCATTATTGATTATTTCATTATATCCCATCTCGTAATAACAAGGCTCAAGTGTACGTGTTTTTCATTAAGAGAGAAAAATGAGTAAAATTCAGGCTTCCATTTTATTTAAACAAGTTTTTAAATTCTTGTAAATAAATTCAGGCTCTAAATCAAAATTTTGCTTTAACATTCACTAGAATTTAAAATTTTCTCTCAAATGCAATAAATTTGATTGATTTCGGCCCAGGGGTCAATTTGGAAAAGCGTTTGTGTTTTACATGTATTTGAATGGGCACTGTCAGAGTTGAGCTCCTTAAACTTCCTCTTGAGCGGGAATTCCATACAAGAGAGTGCAGCTACGATGTGGATAAAATATTAGCAGCAAGGGTCTCTACTAGCTTATGTTTTAGCATGATTAAATTTGATCCTTGTGCGATAACACACAGGTGGCATTGTAGCTTTGTGTCAAAGAAGCTTGTTAGTTTGAACTCCGCCTTGTACCAATCAAGTTTTTGCCCCACGAAGTTAATCAACAAGATTCCACTGTACTGCAGCGTCATTAATGCCCGATTGTAGGTTTAGGATGTAAAATCCACCCAGATACAAACCAAGCCTAAAGCCAAGATCAAAAGCCATGCCAAAACAAAACCAAAACTATTGGAACTAGTTGAATTGCCATTTTTGGGCTACTTTTCTACCTGCTGCTTGCATGCAGTATCTTAAAATTTTTGTAAGTGCATATTTGGTAACTATTTTCATGTTTGACATTGTGCCATGCTTTTCCCTCTTTGTTTCATTGTTTTTAGTTGGCCTTGGTGTCCTGGAGGGACTGCTTCTTCACACCATTGCACAAACAGGTGTGTACCTTGATATGCTTAAACCTTTTATGTGTACATTGTGCTAGTAGCCCTGGCATTCTGCCTTAACATTATTTTAATGCTTGTGCTCATGTTGCTGTTTTCATTCCACTTAGGTGACCAATGCTGTGCTTAAGCTAATTGAAAAGGAGCGGAATGGCGAGCCGATCAACACGAGGCTGGTCAGTGGCGTCATGTTCTGCTATGGTGAGGAACTCATTGCCATGGTCTGTAGGTGCATGCCTAACTTTTGATTGGCAGTACCCAATGGTTTAAAAAAATTATAAGATTTTATGTAAAGTTGGGTAATGCCTTTGTTTGCTGCAGTCGAGCTTGGCCTGAATGAGGAAGATCCATCAGCCAAGGGGCCTAACCTGTCAGTGTACAAGGATGCGTTTGAGAATACGTTCCTGGAGGACACTGAACGGTTCTACAACAGGGAGAGCATGGAGTTCCTGAGGCAGAACCCTGTCACCGAGTACATGAAAAAGGCATGTCTCGCCTTTTCAAAAAAATTCTTGTTGTGTCCTGCTGGAAAAAATGTGATATAACTGGGCTTTCCTCCATAAATGCTAAAGTTACTTTATTGTGGCAGTGGGTATGTCTGCAATGGTGTTTGTTCCTTGCCTATATCGTACAGTCATGGTGACATAAAGCATGTAAAATGTATGCAAACTGCAACTAGGGCTCATATTTTCTTGTGATAGATCCCTCTAAGAAATAAAATTATATATACAGTAAGTGGGCACTTTTAAGTACAACTACCAAATATGCTAGCGATACTTCAAATTCTAAAAAAACTGCTGCTCTGGGAAACCAGCCATGCTTCGCTAGTCCGTGTGGCTGGCCTTTCCTTGTGTTTGTGGCCCACATTTTGCGATGTTCAGCCTTCAAGCTCTGAAACAACAATCAAGATAATGATCATTCTGATTCAACTAGTGGAAAGTGGCAATCATTAGTGCAAAGTTGCCACAGGGTGCTTATTTTGTGCAGGCCCTGACACTCCTCCATGTGACACATGACACAGATGACACATGACGCAGTTACACTGCACGAAATGCAGGCTACTTGTCTAGCACACGTTTAGGCAGTAGAGTACAATCAAACCCGACCATATTGAACCCGTTTACCTGTATATCAAACCCATTTATCAAATTATCCTGTATATCGAACAATTTTTGAACACGGCTTAGTTAATATTAATATATATATAGCAAAAGTTAAGCTTATATCAAACAAAAATTGCAGTGATTCCAAATATATTGAACATCAAGTGATGCAAAAGTACCCTCAGAAGTTGGCTTTCCCTAACGGCAGCAAGGAAACCTGCCAACATATCCGAAAAGTGGTTAGGCCTGGCGGTGCGGATCCATCCGCCTGCTCTCCCTACCGTGACCGCACCGCGTCGGGCGAGTCGGCGACACTCCCCTGCAAAAAGTGATCCTGGCCTGCCTGCAGTGCTTGCTCAGGCAGCCAATCAGAGGCTCTTGTGCCCTCGTTGTGCAAAATGGTGCAAGTCCGAGTTACCTCACTGCTTTTCTCGTTTGTTGTGTTTGTGCCTTGTAGGCCCTCTCCCGCAGTGTTGTCCTGATGACCAGCGCGAAGCGCACTGAATTTGCCTTTCACCCTGAAGCTTGAAATCATAAATTGAGTCGAACGTGGTAAGAAGTCGGATGTTGCCACCGTGTACAAGATTCCGAGGTGCATTGTCAGTGCGATCTTGAAGAATAAGGGATTAGGGCCAAAGCGGACAAGTGAGCCGGTGCCTATGGTGCCCGACTTGTATGCTCGGCCATAATGTCAAGGTGGTCATGTAGAAGTGGTTTATCCAAAACTGCTTCAGATGTGCCAGCTTCTGCGTGCCCGTTGATGACTCTGAAAGTGCTTGTGAGGGTGACGAAGCCATTGCTGGTGCCGCTAAAGTTTGGAGCCAGCTGTCACAATTTGATGACAGCTGGTGACAAGTTGGCGGATCAATGGTCGACGAGCTCGTGAGTGCCGGACGGTGGTGTCACGATCACGGAAGAGCCCGAAAACAGACTACATTGCCGACATCGTACCGAACACAAGTGAAAGCAGGCACAATAAGGAAAGCAACAACAATCCTTTGCCCACATCCTCTGAGGTGATGGGTGCACTAGTGCGGTGCTTCTGCGCATATGTGGGCGATTGCGGCTGCAGCTGCTCCGACTTATTAGACAATGTGGAGAAGTGCGTGCTGTTACAGGCAGTGAAATTGCACAAGAGGAAGAAGGTACAGGACTATTTCGTGCAAAACTAAGCAAGTTTCATCAGTATGGTGCTTTTATAAATGTTATGTGCTTTTATGACGTCGAATTCTTTAACAGGCTTACTTTATTTACTTGCATAATGATCGCACCCCTGAATTTTGTCGTCAAAATTCCATTTTTTTCCTTTTCCATGTAATGATGACACCCTGAACTTGCCACAGCGATATGTCGTGTGCCAAGTCTAGCTAATGATGGTCGCGCTTACCATCTATCGAATGCTGTCGAATGCTACGCGAACGACTCTTGGAAGACGCACCATCTGGTCTGCACGCACCAAACAGATTCTTAAGCAGACGCCTCCTTTCGTTCTTTTCATCATTTTCTGCATGTCCATGAAAAAAAAAAAAAAACTATAGCCAAACTTGCCTTGGCTTTATTATTTGTAGGCTTTTTAATGATTGTGGTCAACAGCAACAAAAAAGGTGCCTTTTAATTCCTCTTGTCTGCACTCTTGAGCACGCAACAAATCGCGAGCGGTAATCATAGTAGCCACGCTTACGCTGATACATTAGAAGTGTACCCTACTCACACGCCAACGCTTGTAACACAGCTAGACATTCGCCCACTGTTAGCGGGAACGTGCCCTATTAGGATAGTAGTGAAGACAAATGTCGCAGCTTTTGCAGCATGCCCGCCATGTTTTTCTATGTTACTGGCAGCTAAGCGTGCCCATCTCTGTTTCTGTCCCCTCAAAGTGGACATGGCTATGTTATTGCTGTAAACTTGCCGATATTAATGATATTATTATAGTATTCATTACTGATACGGTAGAAACTGTTTGCGGGCTTGACAGTGTGCGGGCTTGACATATTGGCATGGTGCAATACTACCAGGCGTCCCAATGCTGGGAAGATGAGTGTCACGAGCGGTTATGCCTCAACCATAAGACGCGTCTTATGGTTGAGGCATGGCATATCTATAAGGGTGGAAGTGCGTGCGTGAGTCAGCCTTCGATTACTTTACATAAGGAAGAGATTAAGTGCCTTAACAGTTATCTCTCATGTAGACCCGATTGACACGTGGTGTTACCATTCCTTAGCATGCGCAGATGAGTTTTGTGTCTTCTTTCATTTTTCGCCTCAGTGCTCCCTTCAGTTGATAGTCGGCGTTCGTGTTGTCCACTTCTCTACTCTTGTGTCCTGTCTGCACGCCTCACTTATATTTTGCATAATGAAGACCCAACTCTGCTTGTGGTCTATATGCACGTGCTGTTGACACTGGGACATACTGCGGCGGTGGTTTGAATGTGCTTCAAGTGTCCATATAATTGCTATTGCAATATAGATTTATTGGCAAGCGCTTGTGCGCGAGTTCTTACAGTCCCTGCTGAGCTGAATGCTAATTTGCTCTGTACTATTCACTGTTTTGACAGGCGGAGCAGCGTCTGACCGAAGAGCAGCGGCGAGTTCATCTGTACCTGCATGAGACAACGCTGGAGGCGCTTGCTAAGACATGCGAGAAGGTGCTGATAGAGAAGCACCTGGAGATCTTCTACGCGGAGTTCAAGAACCTGCTCAGCGACGACAAGGACGATGATCTCGGACGAATGTTCCAGCTTGTGTCACGTATTGTTGATGGGCTTGGTGAACTACGCACTCTGCTTGAGGAGCACATACAGGTACACTTTGAATTATTGCTTGGGTTTTGTCGTAGGAATGTTTTCAACAGGTCTCATTAGCATTGCAGTCGCTGACATGCTTCCGGTGTGATGCAATGTAGGCCCAGGGCCTGTCTGCCGTGGAGCGGCTAGGCGAGGCGGCTGCCCAGGACCCCAAGCTGTACGTGGCCACCTTGCTGCAGGTGCACCGCAAGTACAATGCACTTGTGATCAATGCCTTTGGAACCGACGTGGGCTTTGTTGCTTCTCTTGACAAGGTTAGTCCACCTGGTTGTTCGGGGCTGCAGTCTGGTATAGTTGGGGTTGCTTGCATTGGCATGGACTCTGTCTAGATTAGAGCTGGGCATTGAGTAAAATATTTAACCTGATTAATCAGTAGCTTTTAATCAATTAATTAATCAAATAATCAAGGTTGTGGATTCATGCACGTAACTAGAGAAGAAGAAGCTGGGAATTTGTCACAATACATACTTTTGAAGAGCCTTTATTATTACTTGAGCAACAGTCTACACAAATGGACATTCAATTTTATAAGTGCCATGAAAAGTTCAGGCCTGCTTTCTGCTGGCACCCTTAATGCATCAAGTTGTCAACTCTGTTCGTGAAAAAGTCGAACAGGGCACCATTTGTTTTCATGCACGCACTGAAGGAAAACAAGATGCCTCTAGTTATCTCCCCTAACACTAGGACACTTAAGATGAAACTAAACATTTCAAACGATTTCGCTGCAAATGCAGTGCGCATCTGTGCATGCGGTCGCAACTCGTTCCTTCCTTGCTCAGCAAGAGAATGGGGGGGGGTCATCAATGGTGGCGCTTGTGGTTTTAGACATGTGAGCTTAACAGATTAATCGCGATCAAAAACTTAGTTGTAATTAAACCTGTAATCGATTGATTGCCCAGCCCTAGCCTAGATGGTTCATTTGGGTACACATCTGATAACAGCGATTGTGCGTGTTACTTTGCTTTCCCTCTTGTGCTTAATTTTCGAGCCCCTTTGAGTTCAAATTATCGAGATTCGACTGTATTTCAGGACACTTTAGTGCTGGACGATGCCATGCGAAAAATATATTTTAAAGAAAGGGTTGTGGTTGCCTCTGATGTTTAACTCCACAGGGAAACCAAGGAGCTTTCTGCACTGCCTTTGCAGCTTGCAACTCGTGACAATTCATGTTTTCAAACTTCAAGTCTCGCCTATGTTGCCCAGAAAGCTTTTAGGTGCACTGTAAATAATTTGCAGCATTGGCACACATATGCTAAATGTAAACAGTATTTGTTTCGTGCTTTTAGTTAGTGACGCAGGGAGAAACACTTGTTCAGTTTGTTCTTAAACAAATTTTCGTTTTAGAAGTCTTAGAATAGAAATGTCATTCCTTGTGTGTGCATTCTCATAATAAAATTTAGGTTGATTTAACCACAGTGTTTTCCACCAGAGCAATGTTTGTCATTGTGAATGACAATCGCCTGCAGCTTATTTTCCACTTGTTAATTTCTGCTTTCTGTTTTACTTAAGTTCAAAAGCAGTGTTGGTGCTCTGATATTAAGCACTTCATTCACTATTTACAATGTCATTCACTATGCATGCCTTCCGCTCTAATGGCTTGTGTTTGTGTCCAGGCTTGTGGTAAGTTCATCAACAACAATGCTGTCACAAGGCTTGCCAACTCATCTAGTAAATCTCCTGAACTGCTGGCGAAGTACTGTGACATTCTGCTGAAAAAGAGGTGCGTTTTCATGTTGTCGAAGATAAGCTCAATGAAGAATGTGTGGTCAAGAAATTTCTATAATAATCAGTGAACAGTAGGTTTTAACTAGAATGAACTCCCTAGTGAAATTCTCTGATGAGCCAGAAAATTGGGGTCCTTCACTCAGTTCGCTTGTGTAAAGAGTAATGTCTCATAAGTTAACGGATATCCAAGTCCCTTTCATGTTCACAGATGCTTCATTACAGTGTAGATAACACACAGATAAGGCAACAGAACACACCATGAGCACTTGTTTTATTTTTTGTTCCTTGACTGTGTGACATCTGCACTGTAAAAAGATAATTCAGTTTACAATGAGCCCACTTTGATGTACTCGTGTCAGTCCTATACCCCCATCTCTGCAGGGAATCTTAATGTCATTTGCTCCTGTGATAGTTTATAAATCAAGTCATAGGTTACAAGCGGTGCTACAAAGCAGAAAAGTAAGAATAAGTGGCATGGAAAACTTTTGTAGAATGCTTAGTATCTGAGTACCTGTGAGTTAATCACTCCAAATTTTTCTTGCAGCTCTAAAAATCCAGAAGAATCGGAGCTTGAGGATACTCTTAATCAAGTGGTGAGTTTTAGGAAGAATTATGTGTACCTTGTTTGGATGGTGGGCTGTGTATTACCGTAGTTACTTGCATAATGATCGCACTTTTTTGTAAAAAAAAAAATTGACACAAATTCAGGGATGCGATCACTAGGCGGGTTAAATTTTCCCCCCAAATTTTTTTTTCGAGATATACCACGAGATTTTTTTCTTCTCGTGAGTACATTACGTGCATTGAAACAGTTTGTTCTGTATCACTAAAGAATAATATCGTTACTATCGGCAAGTTTGCGGCACTAACGTAGCCATGTACACTTTGAGGGGACAGAAACGGAGATGGGCGTGTTTAGCTGCCAGTGACATAGAAACACATGGCGGGCATGCTGCGAAAACTGCGGCATTCCTAATCTATTCTAATAGGACACCGTTTCCGCAAAGGGTGGGCAAATAGCTGTGTTGCAAGCGTTGGCGTATGAATGGTGTACACTTCTAACGTATCAGTGTAAACGTGGCTACTATCGTGTCCGCTCGGGATTCATTGCGTGCCCACGAGTGCCGACAAAAAGAATCGAAAGGTGCCTTTTTTGTTGTTGTTGACCACAACCATTATAAAGCCTACGAATAATAAAGCCAAGGCAAGTTTGGTCGTACTGTTCTTTTCATGTAAGTGCGGGAAGTGATGAAAGAAATGAAATGGAGCATCTGCTTAAGAATGTTTGGTGAGTGCAGACCGCTTGGTATGTCTTGAAGAGTCGTTCGCATAGCATTCGACAGGTGGTAAGCGCGATCATCATTAGCTAGGCTTGGCAACATATCGCTGCAACAAGTTCGGGGTGCGATCATTACATGGGAATGAAAAAAAATCGCATTTTGATGACAAAATTCAGGGGTGTGATCATTACGCGAGTGCGATCGTTATGCAAGTAAATACGGTAATCATTTGCCATTCTTGATTGTGTTGATTTATGTTGATACAATGAGACCTTGTTAAACTGTAGTTGTCCGGAGCTCGGAAAAAGTACGTACTAAACGGTAGTACTGCTTAACTGAACTAGTTTGAGATTACCCCCTCAAAATCGAAACTCAATGAGAGTGTGATGAAAAGGCAAAAAACATGCACTATTTATTCACTTCGCGTGACAAAAGTTTGTTATTCTCGTTTGATGCCACAGCAGCCTAGCAGTGACAACAGCGGCCGCAAACCCTCTGCGTGCTAGCTTTTCAGCCAGTCCCCTCTTCTTGGCAAACATCCGTGTGGGGCTGATGTAACGTGCAGCTTCTGCCTTTGTCGGTCCTGAATCGCCTGTGCTGTCGCTTTCGGTGTCGTCCTCATCACTGCCGTTACACAACACTTCAGCAGCAACACAGGCAACAGGGCGTCTACCAACTGGGAAAACTGGGAATTCTCAGGGAATTTGGGCTTCTATCAAGGAAAATTTGCTGTCATTTTATTGAAAGGGAATGAAAGTCACCCAAATGCTGGCTTCAGTAAAAGAGAGGAATCGTAATGAATTGTCTGTTGTTGTGATGTCAGCTGGAGGAGTTGCCAGTGCACAGTCAATGGCCGATTTTCCGGATGCCCAATTTTTGGGGCACACCTGATAAAGCGGACGGCTTTGCGGCAACATGTACCCCATAGAGTCAATGTAGAAACGCCTGAAATTTCGGACGCAACAACCCTACGCCGTCCGATTTTCCGGACTTTATGCCGTGATTGCAGGTCCGAAATGGCGAAATGGTCACCACGGTGGAAACGCGAGTTGCTTCGACATTCGCTATTAAGGTTCTTGCCCTTCGGTGCCATGTTTTCATTGAATTAGCAGCTGTCAACAATGGCACTGACTCCGCCTCTTAGCACAATGCATAATGGCAGCGCCCGAAAGGCAGCTTCGCCTCAGCACAGCAATGTGACGCGGTGAAGCACACATGTATTGTGGTGAAACTTGACAAGAGTGGGAAGGGGCAATTGTCACAGAACACATGATCATCATAATCAGCCTATTTTATGTCCACTGCAGGACGAATATCTCTCCCTGCCATCTCCAATTACCCCTGTCCTGCACCAGTCGGTTCGAACTAGCGCCCGCGAATTTCCTAATTTCATTGCCCGACCTAGGAATACAGTGCATATTCCTTAATTATACACACGTTCACCCACCGCCTCCTGTCACAGTACGAGCACTGATATGTTTAATAAGAGCACTGGCAGGCCTTCAGAGTTTCTTCAGACGTACCTGGTGGCGATTTGAGCCATTAAGGGCAGTAAAAGGCATGCATTTATTTTTGGGGGGCTGCCCGATTTTTTGGACCTTTCCATGGCCCCTAGGGCCACAGAAAGTACTCACCTACGGGGCAGAAACCTGGAGGCTTACGAAAATGGTTCTGCTTAAATTGAGGACGACACAACGAGCTATGGAAAGAAGAATGATGGGTGTAACGTTAAGGGATAAGAAAAGAGCAGATTGGGTGAGGGAACAAACGCGAGTTAATGATATCTTAGTTGAAATCAAAAAAAAAGTAATGGGCATGGGCAGGACATGTAATGAGGAGGGAAGATAACCGATGGTCATTAAGGGTTACGGAGTGGATTCCAAGGGAAGGGAAGCGTAGCAGGGGGCGGCAGAAAGTTAGGTGGGCGGATGAGATTAAGAAGTTTGCAGGGACGACATAGCCACAATTAGTACATGACCGGGCTTGTTGAAGTATGGGAAAGGCCTTTGCCCTGCAGTGGGCGTAACCAGGCTGATGATGATGATGAGGGAGTCTGAAAAATCAGACATTGACTATAACTGAAATGGACCCTGGCACAAACACACGGCAGAGCGAGGACGAGAACAGAGAGGACCGTCGCATTGAGGAATGATTGGGAAAGGAACTCTGCCGCCTTTTCTTTGATGGATCTTGAGCTCAAAAAGCAAAGTGTTAGCTGTCGCCGATATGCAGGTGACCCTCATGCAAACCAAAATAAACTCTTTAAAGCAGTGAACCGCAACACTGAGGCATTGTGCGCGGGCTGAGAGTATGCAAGGACAGTTGACGATGACTTTCCAGCTACTGAGAGAATCTTACTTGTGACAAAGTTCAGACCTAATACCAATGAGCTGGCTATCAGTTGATAGAAATAGCTGTTTTGAAAATATTTTCTTCTTTATGCATCTCTTTTTATTCGTATTTGAAAATGTTCGACTGATTTGCAATGAGCTTTACCATTTTTTTTTTCGGATATATTTTATTCGCTCCGCATTTTACTAACCCCGCCCTTCAGTTTTCTATATTGAATAAACAATACTCCTTACTATTCATACTTGACTAAGTCATTTAAAAAAAAAAATTTAACATGCCTAATAGAGAGTGACAGCATTGGGCATATGGTGTGAGCCCGTCTTGACCTAAAACAAAGTTCTGTGTCACTCAGGGAATTTTGCAAAGGCACTCGGAGAAAACCTGAAAAATTCAGGGAATTCGAAGATGTCAACTTGGTAGACGCCCTGGGGCAGTGATGGCGAAAAGTCGAACCTCAAAGTCGGCACTCGTAGCCGACAGATCCCTGTGGCGTACCAACACCAACTTTGTGCCATGTACGATAGCATGAATGATGTCCACTTTTTCTTCTATGTTGAGCACCCAGTCTTTGTCCAAGCTTCGGCATTGCGCGAGTCCCAGCTTGCACGACGCCCCATCTCTCTGGCATGGCGTCAAAATGATGTGGCTTCACCCTTCCATGTGCCCTTTGCGATTGCGCTTGGAGGCCGTTCTTATCTCTGAGGCTCGTTGTTCTGCCTGCCTGATGTACCGCTGTGATTGCACGATGAAAAGTGGAAACACTATGTATTAATTGAAACATATGCGGTAAGCTGGTATGGTTTATGTGGATACAAAATGCATTGTGTTCTGTGGCCACAGAGTTAGGCATTTGGCAATACTAATTTCAAAATGAAACTGCTGTTTAGGCGGGTACGGTTTAACGAGGTTTTACTGTATAGTAAACCTTTAATGTAGTGCAGAATCTGGCTGTGGATTGGTTAAATTTGGGCTCGTCCTGGAAAGCAGCTAGCGAGTGCACAAGCCTCTGTGAAGCAGATGTGGCGGAAGGATCCGATCGGACTGTTGCATCTTAGTATATACAGTAAAACCTCGTTAAACCGTACCCGCTTAAACAGTAGTTTCGCTTTAACTGTAGTAAAGTCAAATCCCCGGCTCGGCGGCCATTGAACGTAATGTGTTTTGTATCCGCATAAACCGTACCAGCTTATTGCATATGTATCGGTTAGCACGTAGTGTTTCCACTTTTCGTCGTCTCCATCGGGCAACCCAGCGGTGTGCCAGAGAGCGTTGTGACGTCGTGCAAGCGAGGACTTGCCTCATGCTGAAGCTCGGATAAAAAAGACGCCGGATGCTCAGCATAGAAGAAAAATTAGACATCGTTCGTGCTATCAAACTTGACGGGGCTCTGCTGTTGACTATGGTGTCTGGCATTTGGAATGCGAAGAAGTTGTTCGGCAGCGCTGCTGCGACTGCGAAGAGATGTCGGCTGCAAGGTTCGACTTTTCGCCATCGTTGCCTCTGTTGTTGCCGAAGTGTCGGCTAGCAACAGTGGTGAGGACGACACGGAAAGCGACAGCACGGGTGATTCAGGCCCGACAGTGGCAGAAGCTGCGCGTTATGTCAGCCTCATGAATACAATCGTCGTGACGAGAACAGCACCCCGCAATGAAAAAGGCGCCCCGCGACTTCTTCAGCGCTACCACACGCGTGCACGGAGATTATGTAACGCCAACGAGGAATCTGCCATGCGAGTGTTCGCCAAGGCTGGCTGAAAAGCTGCCTCCAGCTTCAGTAAGTTTGAGGCCGCTGTCGTTGCTAGGGCGCTGCGGCATCAAACGAAAATAGCGCTTGTCACGCAAAGTGAATCAATACTGCATGTTTTTTTCCCCCTTTCATCTCACCCTCTCTGACTTCTGTTTTTGACAGGTAAGTGGTCGATCTCATGCTATTTCGGTTAAACAGTACAGTGCAGTCCACTTATAACGATACCACATATAACCATATATCGGTTATAACGATGTGTCGACATGAGAGTGTCATTTTATGCATTAGGTCTATGAGGAAAAAGCAATTTATAGTGATAGGTTATTCACTGCATATCGGATATAACGATCAAAATTTTGCCGCCTTTACGGCGATTTCCGTGCCAAACAATCGTAACATTTGCATTGCTTAGTTCCCTGAAACGAACGATGTCGAGACGAGGCGATGTTTACCTCCGTAAGTTCGTATCTGCCGCCATTACCACGCAGCGCGTCCCGCCCCACGCGCGCAATGTAGAATAGCTGAGTAGGCACCGCGCGCCACAAGATGGCGCTAGCTGCTTCATGCGCGTCGGCCACAGTCGCTCCGAAAGAGAGAAAGAAAAAAAAGCAACAAGCAAAGCGGCGCAGTGGCGCCCGTCCCACGTCTCTCTCTTGCAATAGCAGGCTGACGCCACTGAAGCAGTGTGCAACCAACGATTCAACCCAGTTCGAAGATGGCGCTGTCAAAGCACAAAGCTGTGTCACTTGACACGAAGATGGATATCTTGCAGGACTCTCGATGCGGCTTCAAGGTGAGCGCCCTTGTGAAGAAGTATGAGCTCGCCCTGTTAACGATATCAACCATCTTGAAAACCGGGAGCATCGCGATTGTGAAGGCAGGAGCTATCAGCAGCCATGCCGATCAGCAGAAAAGGGTTAGACACCGTTTGTATGCCTATGTTGAAGAGGCGCTTTACCAGTGGTTCATCAACAATTGCTTCAAAAAGTTGTGCTGTTGCAAGGACGAACTTCCCCAAACCCACCGAGACCAACACCTCAGACCAACATGGTGGAAGCTGCTGACATAACCAAGCTCTCGGAGCTCATTCCTACTGGTGACAGGTGGTGCGTCGAAGGAGGAGTTTTTGACTGCAGACAGTGCTGCCTCGTTCTGCGATGAGGTCACATACGAGGCGATCGCCGAAGATGTGCTGTCTCGACAGACGGCAAAGTTGCGCGACAGTGGCGACGGCAGCAGCGACAGTGACGAGATTGACAGTGGCTCCTTGATCCCGACCTCGATGTCCACGCAAAAGTGTATTGTCGTCGATCGACTCCGTAATTGATTTTATGCATGCTAAAGAATTGCCGCCAGTGTTCGCGGAGCAGCTGAAATCCATACACACCGCGGTTGTGAAGCTGAAGCTGCCGCAAAAGCAATTGCATATTTCGGACTATTTCGGCGCGCCTAACCCTTGACGCGGTCATTGGAGCTAGAAATAAAGTTTCTTTTTCACGGCCTACTTACTATATCATCTATTCTTTAGAGCAAGTAGCGAATTGGACGCTGCAAAGGTATGTTCCGCGTTTTTTTTAATAACTGTAGTCCAGATATAGCGATCATTGGTTATAACAATCATATTTTTCGTCTTTCTAAATATCGTTATAAGTGGACTGACTGCACTGTACTACCGTTTAGCACGTACTTTTTCCGAGCTCCGGCTAACTACGGTTTAATGGGGTTTCACTGTATTCTAATTATGCCTGAAAAGCAACAGTGAGAACTATTTGTGCTGCTACCACGTTGTTGTACTACTTTAAATCTGTTAATTTGTTTGTCAGTATTATATTGAGTCCCAGATCTGTTATCTGCAGTGACGCGTGTGACAAGCTTGAGTCAGTTTTCGAAAGTACCAAGTCCTTGCTTTTGACTTTGAATATACAATTACGAATATTTCTTTAATTAATTTTTTTATTGCGTCTTAACTGCGGGATGTGTCCACATATGCTGTTCCTCTCTCCCTGTTCGCCCTTGACAGATGATAGTGTTCAAGTACATAGAAGACAAGGATGTGTTCCAGAAATTCTACAGCAAAATGTTGGCCAAGCGGCTAGTGCAGCACATGTCGGCCAGTGACGATGCTGAGGCCAGCATGATCTCCAAGCTCAAGGTGAATTTCCGGGAATTCAACAGTTAGTTATAGACTTAATTTACTCAAGCCACTTATGCAAGTTTTTTATAAAGAAGGATTGCGTGCATTTATTTAAATAATATGGCATATGGCATACCATCCGGTAAACCTTTGTGTCTTGCTTTTAAAAGCACACCGAGCACTTGAGCAAAGCAACTACGGTGTCACTTTTTTTTTAATCATAAAATTTGACTCATTCTAGCGGCTAGCTTCATGAGAATGGAGATTGTGTTAAATTTATGCGGATTTGAGGCCATAAGTACATTTAATTAAAAAGTATAAGTATAATCAAAATTTGTATAAATATAGTCTGTAAATCTGCAATGTGGAGCAGTCTTCATTTCCGCTGCGGTGTACTTTGCATTGCGCGAAAATCCTTGTGTATCATGCTATGGAAGCATGTTAAAGAACCCCAGGTGGTCAGAAATAATCTGGAGTCTGCCACTACCTTATTCCTCATAATCGGTTGTATGGTTTTGGTGCATTTAAGGACCTCAAAATACGTCTTTTTTACCATTGTTCTGTAATAAATGGATGGCACTGTATTTACAAATCTAACGTGCACCTTTCTTCTGAGAAAATGGGTTAGAAAATTGCCCGCGTGTTACGATCGAACATGAAACCAAAACTGGGTTGTGGGATTGGCAACAGCCTACTGTGGAGCCCTCAGACGCAGTGTTATGACATGATCACATGATGGCGACAAAGCCTGTTTTCGAGTAGGTGGCTGTTCATTCACTTTATGCTAGAATACGATCTGGAGTGATATTATCGGTTGAATCAGTACATGGTGAAATAGTGGTAGTCTCGATCAAATCACTTTCAGAGATATGAACTACCCCTTTCGCAAGATTTCACGCCTGTCTGCATTGACCCATATGGACCCATATGACACATATGACCCATATGTGTGCATTGACCCATTTACACAGTGCGTCTGGCACTGTGTAAAGCTCACTATCGCGAATGTTTGGTGCATGCTATATTGTTATTTTGTAAATCAGGGGCATCTTACATTTGGGTGCATCCTTATTTTCTTACTTGACCTGTGAAAATTGTATGCATGTTAGATTTGGGGGCGCGTCAGAATAGAGTAGAGCACCTGCCTCAGCTGTGGAAGGTTGTGGTTTCGATTCCCACCTCTGTCGGGAACCCGCTGGTTGAAATGGACACAAGCGTACCCTGGCATGGCGTTTGGCTTTCTTCAAGGGTAATATGTTTGAGAAAGGAGCCTGCACCCTGAATTCCCGTCGAAACCCTCGTAAGCAGGTTTTGGCCGCTCCCATAGGGTAGTTTTTCCTTACATCAAATTTCATTCACGTTGCAGATTGTAACTTGGAGTAGGCTGTTTTATTTAGCCTCACACTCCCACCTGCTATACCTTTCTAGCTGTGTTCATGTGGTTCCAACTTGTGGTTCCACGTGTTTGTGACATTTTGACCATGCACTTGCAGCAAGCCTGCGGCTTTGAGTACACCTCGAAGCTCCAGCGCATGTTCCAGGACATTGGAGTGAGCAAGGACTTGAATGAGCAGTTTAGGAAGCACATGGTTAACACAGAGGATTCTCTTGGGTGTAAGTCATACTTGCTCTTTTAGGGGCCACGCGAATCTTTGGTTACACATTCATTGCCTAATTACATGCCTCATATTAACTGCACCGGGTACAGCGCAGTCGACTTATAATGATATCAAAAAAAAAAATCTGAACGTTATAACCGATCATCGCTATATCTGGACTGCTGTAAAAAGAAAAGGAAAAAAGAAGCTGCCGAACGTACCTTCGTAGCTCCGAAACCAAATTTGCCACTCCCGATTTAAAAAATTGACGTTGTAGAAAGAAAGATGTGAAAAGTGAAATGATTGTTTATACCTCTAAACATTGTGTCAAGCGTTAGGCACGCTGAAGTTGTCAGAAATCTGCACTTGCTTTCGCGGAAGTTTCATGTTCACAGCCGTGGTGTGCATCGTGTGCAGCGGTTGCACGAACATTGGTGGCTATAATTTGGTGTACATGAAATCAATGAGTGACTCTATCGACAATAATACTCTTTGCGTGTACATTGGGGTCGGTGTCAGACGGGCCACTGTCAATCTCGTTGCCTCCCTCGCACAACACCGCCGTCTGTCGTGACAACGATTGCCCCCATCGGAGATTCTTTGCAGGACGAGGCAGTGCTATCTGACTCGGAAACTCTTCCATTGAAACACCACCTATTTTATCGCCAGTAGCGACGTGCTCTCAGAGTTCGGTAATGTCAGCGGTTGGCTTCCTACATGGGGGTTTCGGTTGGGCGCACAAATCCTGTCGTTTTCATTCATCGGCATGGTCACAGGTTCTAGCATTCATGAACGTAGCCCGCGGTTTTCAGAATTGTCAATATCATTGACTGCGCGAACTGGTACTTTGAGTTTTGCAAAATTCGCAGCCTTGTCTCAGGCGACACAGCTTTGCGCTTTGTCGGGGCACCTACTGCTGCTTCTGTGGTGCATTTCCGCGCTCGCTGAGGGAGAGAGGCAGATAGTAGAAAAAAAGCACAGGTGTGGTTAGCGTTTTTTTTTCCTCTGGACACCCACCGGCGACGTGGACGCGAAGCAGCTGGCGCCATCTTGCGGCATGGTACGCCAACTTGCAATGCTCTCCGTGGCTTTGCAGTCGGTGCGCTGGTGGGACGTGCTGCGCGGTAATGGCGGCAGTTACGAACTTGCGTAGGCAAACTTTTCACCCCGTCACGGTTAAGCGGAACTTAGCAGAGCAAATTTCTCGATTATTCTGCATGGAAAATGCTGCCCAAAAGGCAGAATTTTGATTGTTATATCTGATATGTGGTGAAGAACATATAATTATTTACGGGCTTTTTTCTCATAGCCCTAATGCATAAGTTGATACTCTGAAGTCAATTCATTGTTATATGTAGTATCATTATGAGTGGACTGCACTGTAGAATTTTGAGAGACAGAATCGAAGGAGTGCACATGTATGAGTTTATGAGTAAAGCACAGACTATCACTATTTATTTGCACAGGGAATTCATTAAAGGTGAAATTGTTAGCTTTTTTGTCGTGCTGCTTTGACAACAGTGCTTTCACCTTTGGCAAACTCCTATTTAGTCGATCATTTGCATTTGGTTTGCATGCATGTTCTCTGTCATTTTCATGTGTTTTTGTTCTACTTTGTGCAGTTACCGCAATGCCGTACCAGCTAGCCTTGTTCTTTGCTATCGCTTGCTGTCTGGGTTGTGTACATGGTTTACATAAGCAGAGGCAATCGGCTTCATGCCGATTGGGCATGAAGCCGATTTTTCGGGCCTTAGCAGCTTGGATTTAATGCAATTTATACTAATTGGCTTCATCTGTTACAAAAGGAACTAGGGCTGCTTCTCCAAGTACCAAAAAGCTTAGGGTAGGTGCTTGTGAAGCTTGGTAGTGTGCATGAGATAAGAGGACTAACTCTTGCCTTGATGTGCCTGTGCAATAAAACGAAGAATTGAAGGCTTTTCAACCATTTGTTATCTGGCCATTCTGCGTGGGCCGATTAGGAACCAATAAAATCAAACTGGTGTATATTTTATTAGTTAATTAGCCCTTCGTTGATGGTAAATGTAATGTGTTCCTCTACCTCTGTCAAAAGCATTATGGTACTGCAGGTGTTGTTTCTATATCCATATTCATCAAAATTTGGCAGTAGATGAGATGTGGACCAAAGTTAAAAAATTGGTACAAATTTGGTGACGTTAGGGCTTCTAAAAATTTTTAACTTTGGTCGGCATCTATCCTGGTTCATCATAATCTTTTCAGGACTGATGAGATTTCATAAGAACTCAAGACTTTATTAGTCGGTAGAAATGCAAGGAAGTCAATTCTTTGCTACTTTCTTTGACATCAGTGTCTGCCGATTTTGTGTAGTTGTCTGCCAAATTATATTTCCCGTCAGCCTCTTTGTGCTTTCTCATTCGCTTCAATGTGTTTTTCTAAATTTCTCTGCTTGTTCATTTGTTCCAGTGGACTTCAGTATACAGGTTCTGAGTTCTGGGTCATGGCCATTCCAACAGTCATTCACATTAGCACTTCCTCAGGCGGTAAGCAGTTTCACATTGCCGATATATCTATTGAGCATTCTCGCACGTTGAAAGCAAGTGTCAGCTTTTTTCTGTTGCAATTTTCTACTTTATGACGCATTTACAGTTCCGTGCTCTACAGTTGTCGCACTCCATTTTGGGCTGCGAAACAATGGGTTCCATTTTAATTATGGTAATTACAGTATGACCACTGAGATCTCCAATTGTTATACAGAGCTGTTTTTAACATTCCTGTGCCCCAGATAAAGGAAAGCGTTTTTACTTTTCTCAAAGGCAGCAGCACATTTCTATGCTCAAACCATGTTTGATTGTGTAAAATAAATGAAGATGCAGATGGTTCTTGCCTGGTCATCGAATGCTTCCTCTCTTGCAGCTGGAGCGAAGCGTCCAGCGCTTCACCATGTTCTATAGTAGCCAACACAGTGGCCGCAAGCTCCACTGGCTCTACAACATGTCCAAAGGGGAGCTGGTTGCCAACTGCTTTCACAGGAACCGTTACACATTGCAGGTGATGGGGGTGACATCTTTGGAAGGTGTTTACATGTTGCGAGCTAATGACACAGATAATTATAACATGTTCACCATAGCAATCATTTTTAGCTCTTGATTAGGAGTGTGCGAATATCAAAATTTTTGAATACGAATTGAATGTGACTTCAGTCAAATCGCATTAATACGTAGTCAGCCAGGAATAACGTTTAGGTATGCATTAAACAATGTACGGATTAACTGCCAATGCGAGTTTAGCGGCTACTTATCGACCATAAAAGAACTACATCATGATGCTCTCACACACATACTCAGACAGACTTTATTTGTGGTTAGGCAGCCAAAAAATAGGGGATCTTCACTTGTCACCCTGGTGGCCTTGCCGTGACGACAGCATCTTCGAGCTTGGTAAGACAGTGAACCAGCTTGTCCATGAGGCTCTGCTTCTTTGTGAAAGCTCGCATGACCTGGAAAGCATGCGCTGTGTCATATAATGAAAGGTCGTCGTCCACTTCGACATTGTCGTTCTACATTGGTGAAGTGCCACTGCGGCAACAGTGCCGCCATCCGAGAACTCCAGGGATGTAACGTCGCTGCCGACGTCTCGATAATGTAAACACGACACGCCGCAGCAAAGATAGTTGAACACTACGACAAGACCACGACCTTTGCGCAAATCCACTGGTAGAATGAAAGGGAAAAAAGTGCTTCTGTCCAGTTATACTTCAATTGGATTGGATTCGACGGTGACAGCGAATTGGCACCCCTACCAGCATTTTTTTTGTGCATTACCGGAAGCCGATCTTAGCTATACTTTTGTGCACAGCAATCGGCAACAACTGTATGAGCAGGAAATGCATCATGAGCATGCTTTAAAGGGACCCTGAAACGATTTTGACGATTTTGTACAAACGTACTGAGTCGTTTGAGTAAGTCCTTCTGATCATTGACGCATCTAAGTGCCCTGCGTAAAGCATGAAATTTATTATAAGGGTTTAAAAATGTACGTCGCTGCCGATCGTAGCACACTGCTCGGTGGAATTTTCAGCCGCCCCTACCCATATGATATAAATCACCCAATTGACATCAGTAGGGCGAGCTATCTGATTGGCTGCCCAGGGTGCTTCATCAATAATTTTTCCACCTTTATGGTGAACTAGCAGATCAGCAGATTTAAAGCAGATCATAAAAGCATGTGCTAAACTGTTGCTCTGTCAGTAAATGTGTATTGCCCAGAAACACTGTGCATATTTGAGCAATTACAGTCAAACCTCGACATATTGAACACGGATATATCGAATTATTATGTATATCGAACAGTTGCTATAGCACCTGGAAAATCGTATGCATTTTTAATTTTTTATCTCGAACGGGGTCGGATTTAAAGTGGACATATCGAACTCTGCCACCCTGGAATACATGCGCTTTGTCCACAGGCGGCAAGCTTTCCCGCAACACTCTCAGATAGCGGTGGCGCGCGATGGGCGTTCCCGAATGCAGCGCACTATAGCTGCACACATCGATTGCGCCGAGGGTGCCATTTGAACGTAGCGGCTTTTGCACGTGACGCTTTGGCTAGTTCGACAACATCGACGCATTGCATTTGCCGTAATGACTCCTCCACGGTGCCGCGCTCTGCGCCTGCCGCGCCTCGCGAGGAATGGCAGTTTGCTTCCAGAAAGATGTGCGATAGCGCACATTCACTGGGCTCACTCATAAACGCCATGAGAGTCGCAACCTAATACTTTGTTATTGAGTGTTGCAAGATGCTTTGATTGACAGACGTGGAGATCGCACCGGTAGTAGCGGCCAAACGAAGATGCTGTTGAGGTTGATCCCGCAAGCGCTGGTGTTGCCCGCTCCCAACTTTAACTGAGGCTGTAGCTGCTTTGGCCCTTCTATGCCGCTACTGCGGCACTATAGAAGACACCTGCCTATTGCTTGTGGATAGTTTAGACTATGTTGAGGACGCCATTGTTAAGCACGTGGCTCCCAATAAAAAGCAGGCTACACTGCTGTGACTACTTTCAGCCAAAGAAATATATACTTTGTGTGAAGCTTCAAGTGAGTATTTACTGTGCCACGATTGGTTCATTGATTCATTTGTAAAAGTTTTTGCGCATTTTTCATGTGATTTTATATATAGAATGCTGGCTATATCGAACTATTTCGCGATCACTGCGCTGTTCGATATATCGAGGTTCGACTGTATTTTAGTTTGTGACTGATCATTTGGGAATGTTAGCTGAGCGACCCGGCTGCCTAGCCTTTTATCTTTGGAGCACGTAGTAATGGGTTTGTTTCACTCGCAGGCATCCACCTTCCAGATGGCTGTTCTGTTGCAGTACAACATTGAGGTGTCTTATACAGTACAACAGCTTCAAGAAGGAACTGGCATCAAAATGGTTGGACATATCACATACCATCATTTCTTTGTACTTAGTGCTTGAGTTTTGTGTTTGAACCTGCTTCTTGTCATTGTGGTGATTCATTACTGTTAACACTTCAGAGGAATACTGAGGAGAAAATAGGAACAATAGCTCTTGTGGCAGCATCTAGTTGATGGCTGTGTTTAAATCAGTTTATGCTAGAACATCCTTCTGCTGTGTGCCACTTTTTGATTACGAAAAGTACAGTGTTGAAGGAGGATTGCTTCACTGCAGAAACTTTCATGCCAGCAGATAAGAATATGCAGCCACAGATTACAATAAGAGTGCCACCTGGTATGCTAGAGCATGGCATACCAAATTTTCTTAGCAGTGCTAGTGTGTGTGGCGCTGCCACCACATTGCACTAAAACGGTAATGCTGGGCTTTTGTTTACCACATGAAATTGTTGTGCTCCTCAGGAAAATACGAGAATGATCGAGGATGCTCGTCTGCTTTCGTGCAGAAACCCGCGCGGATACTATTTTTCGAAGTCCTTCCAGGTGCTTAGCAGCTTGCATACTGTCTGCAGTGTCCCAACAAAA
The DNA here is from genome assembly GCF_038994185.2 of Dermacentor albipictus. Classification (NCBI taxonomy): domain Eukaryota; kingdom Metazoa; phylum Arthropoda; class Arachnida; order Ixodida; family Ixodidae; genus Dermacentor; species Dermacentor albipictus. The sequence goes on along the minus strand of NC_091824.1, from coordinate 125,217,728 downwards.
TTCTTCCAACACAGAAGGGGTTTCTGCGGCTTCCTTCACATTGCGAGGGGGCCAAGGCTGCTCCTCTCGTGGCTCCACTTCCTCCTCAGAATCATTGCCGTTCAGCACGTCCCCTACAATCTCTTCATCGGTAAGAGAGCCGGCTGTAACAACGCCGTCATCAATGCCGACGTAATCAACGAGTGTCACCACATCCGGCAGAACTCCCGAAATCCTCGCAGTCATCTCCATTGTCGTCTAGCGACACATCGGCCACTGCATCATCGCCAGGCTCACGCACAACGAAGCCACTGTGTCTAAAACAGTTGGCGACGACGTGCGCGGGTAGGCAAGAATGTTGACCGCGCTCAAAAGATTCACTTCGTACTGCTTGCAGACTTCATGGCACAGGAGCATACGTTTCAGCACACGCCTGCGGTATTTGGTCTTGACATACTGAATTATGCCTTGGTCCGTCGGTTGGAGGGCCGATGTTGTGTTCGGCGGCAAGAAAACAACTTCTATGTTGTGCAGTCCGGTGACGCTGTTATGCGCACTACAATTGTCCAGCACCATTAACACTTTGCGGTTCTTCGCGGAAAACTGTCGGTCTAACTTCTGCATCCAGCCTCGAAAAATTTCCGACGTCATCCAGTCCTTTTTATTCGCTCGGCATTCCACCGGAAGAGCAGGCATGTTCATAAAGCACCGTGGCTTTTGTGCCTTTCCAATGACGACAAGCGGCAAGCGCTCTGTTCCGGTCATCTTGGCGGCTAAAAGAATGGTGACGCGTTTCTTGCATCTTTTGCCAGCGATGCATGGACCTCCTTTCATGGTCAGTCTTGTCTGGCAAAGCCTTAAAGAAAAGTGCTGTTTCATCAGCACTAAATATATCATTTGGATCGTAGGCGGTGATGTGTTCGAGCAGCTGAGCATTCTTCCAGTTGTTGGCAACTCTTCGTCGTCTTCGTCGACAGCACCTCTTTTGCCGCACACAGTCTTAAAAACGAGGCCATGTCGCTCTCTGAGGCGCGCACACCACCCTTCCGATGCTTTGAATGCATCAATATGCATCATCAGTGCAAACCTCTCAGCTTGCGCCATGATGAGGGGTTCACTCAATGGCAGGTTTGTATTGCACGAGTCGACCACCCACCGAAGGAAAGCCTCTTCAATTTCTGGATGAGCTGCTCTTCGCAGATGCTTTTGTGACGCCCGGAACTTCTCGCTTTCAAACGCCTGAAGGATCTGTTCTTCATTCTTCACATACGTGCTCGAGGTACTTTTCATGTCGTACTTCTTCATGGCTTCTTGTTGAGAGAGCCCATCCTTCAGGGCCCACAAAATTTCCACCTTGGTAGCCAAGTCCTTGGCCTCGTATTTCGGCCGCTTCACTGGCATTGCCATCAGCGGTGAATGCAGTGACACGGGCGCACAACAGAAAAAGCACCAATAAAGTTCAATAACTTAGCTGCGCTAAATCCAGCGGTCCTCGACAAAACAGCGTGCAAGGATGTAGCGCACTGACAGTAACAAAGCGACATGTGGCCCCGTCGATAGCGCCGACACGTGCAAAAACAAGAAAAAGCGCCCATCCAGCCACAAGTCGAGCCAATTGGATTGGATTGGCCAAGTTTATTACTTGATGTCAATGGCGATGCTGTGTTTGGGTATCACTTTTGTGCCGCGTTTGCTGTATTTTAGTTTCAAGCCTCGGTGGTTGCCCGAAATCGTCCAAATTATCCGAGGTGGGCTGGAATCCATCCGAATTAACGAGAGTTTCGTCCCATAGACTTCTATATATAATTGTAGGGACCAGGCGCGAAGGTCGAATTATCCAATTTTCCGAATTAACGGAAGTCGAACTAATGAGCTTTCACTCTATATTCCAATTGGGCATTGCTGGTGGGAATCGCTGCTCGACCCACTTGAAGCAGAGCAACCAGGGCGCATGCCCATAGCATAATCACACTGTGTATGTGAGTGCACACAACAGTACTCGATAGTTGTGTGCCCGTCGGAAAAAAACAAATGCGTCGGAAACTCGCAGTAATCCCACGTCCTATCGCCAACAAAGGGCAATTGGTTTGCGCCACTCTTGAAGCAAAAAAGTGCAGGCATGGCAGCTTCGTTCCTATATGGCGACATTGTTTGTGTATACCAGCGCCCGCCTGTGAAGAGATGTAATTGCACCCCTGTGAGCAATAAGCACTTGAGCATCTAGTGGTGACACTTCGAGAGATTAGAAGCCAGGTAGTAATCAGTTTTTTTTAATGCAACAAATAGAAACAGCCCGCAAGACAAAACCAAAACAGACCACCACGTGCCTACGCTGATGTGCAAGTGGTTGCTGAAACGACAGAGTAAAGAAGCTGAGGGATGTGAGCCAAGGGTGTAAGAGCGAGGAAAAAGAAATTCATTGTATCCACACAGAGTGGCAGCACTTGCTAGGCAACAGAGTTTAAAAATAGGCGCGTCTTTATAGCATACAGGCGGCAGCAGAAATTAATGTTTTTGACCTTCATAGGGTTAATGTGATGCAATTCTACTGTATCCATGTAATCGCAGCTATTAAAGTGCAGTGTGTTGATGTCCAGTCCATGAAGTTGTACAAGATCTTTGAATTAGGCCAGTTTCTAAATATCGCTATCACCAAGGCTTAGTATATATCTACATGTGATGAGTTCGTTGATCACCTGTAACTAATTTTGCTTTCGCAGGACATACTGCAGCAGGTGCTGCAGATTCTGCTCAAGTCAAAGCTGCTTGTGTGCTCGGAGGATGAGGACTCCTCGCAGGGGGGAAACTTCGAATTGCGGCCCGATTCAGTCGTGTCCCTATATGAGGACTACAAGAACAAGAAGTTGCGCGTGAACATCAACGTCCCCATGAAGGCTGAGATGAAGGTTGAGCAGGAGACCACTCACAAGAACATTGAAGAGGACAGGAAGATCCTCATTCAGGCATGTGGCTTGGGACTGCATTTAGAGCATAGCCAAAGGGAGTACAGCTGAACATTGGTTACTGTGTTGAAAAGTTAAAACGCTGTAAAACATTAGCTATCATACAGTAGTGCCCCTGTGATGTGTTTGATGGGACCAATGAGATAGTAAAACTTAGTAAAACTCCAAAATGAATGAAGGCACAGATTGTTATGCCTTTAGGATGTCTTCTTTTCTTTTTGTCAAGCTTGGTTTTAACGAGCTATGACAACTGGTTGTGCATTGTGTTTTATGTTCCAGGCCGCTATTGTGCGTATCATGAAGATGCGCAAGACACTGAAACACCAGCAGCTCCTGGCAGAAGTCCTGAATCAGCTGTCCTCAAGGTTTAAACCCAGGGTGCCTGTAATTAAAGTGAGTACTTGGAGCCTGTTCCTCTACGTTGCCATAAAATTTGAAGCAGGTGTTGCCCCTTCACACTCATCGAAGCCGAATCTGCGTGATGCTCAGGGTGCGTTTGTTTAAAGGGCCCCTCACCAGGTCTGGCCATTTTGAGCTGACGAGCGGAGCGCATACAATGCGTGCTATTTATTGTGTTTGCAAAGAATTGCATAGCTACGCACCACGGAAAGGTCTGAAATTTTAATCCAAACACAGTTTTCTTTTTCCTTCGTGGCGGCTGCACTCCAAGCCGGACGGTGACGTAGTCGCGTTCCTGCGCCTATGTAGTCGTGTCCACAGTGTAATGTCGTTCATGGTTACACGTGACTTCGAGAATTATTCAAGGCAACATCTGTTATTTGTGTGATCTGTTGCTTGAATTGACGAATTGAAGTTCGCGTCAAAGCAAGAGAGATGTACTTCCGCTTTGCCTACTTGTTCCCACAGTCGTGCAGTCACGTGCACAGGTACTGAAACAATGCCATTTTCCACCGTGTTCCAACATGTGATCATGCTCTGCAATCTTCTTGTTCTGCCTCAGTATTTGTGTAGCACTGAATTATACCGCTGGTCATGTGTCCTTGTGCACAGCATGCAAAACCGTGCGCTGTGCGGAATGAGACATCACAACAGCTCGCGCGCAACGCCGTTAGTGAAAGTGCACAGCGGCTAAAAAGAGAAAAAGAGAAAGAAAAGCGAGGAGAAAAAGAAATGAATGTAGGTGGGGCCTGTAGCATATGCGTCACACAGTCTCGAGGTTCGGTATGGGAGAATGCGGAGAAAGAGTTTTGCTTGCGGAGGCTAGACGGGGTGAGTGGAGAGCGTGTCTTGCTATGCAGTGGAGCTCGCCTTCTAAAATTATGGGTTTGCGGCGCTGAAATGTTTCTATCTCTGCTATTAATGAGCCAATTTGAAATTTTTTTTGCGGTAGAACGCTCCCTAGAGGATACGTAACAACTTCCAGCGTATAACCAAAATTTGCTGTGGGACTTGGTGAGGGGCCCTTTAATGTGCTTAATAGCTAGTGCAGTCATCCTAGGAAGTTCATGGACTGTGTGATCAGAGAAACGTCTTGCAGTTTCGCTCGAGGGTGAAGCATTGGAAGCGATTGCAAGGATTAGCATTGAGCTTGGAATGCTAGGTTGGTGAACAGCATCACCAGTGGCGTTTCAGGCATCACACCTTGATGTTGCATGAGATGAGACCTATGGGAAGCAGCCAGGGTTTGGATTAAACATATTAAAACAGTTTAGCATGACGTTTACTGTCTGTTCTGCTCACACTAGTGCCTGCACAGCGATGTGGTTTGCACACAGATGCTCACAGCAGGAATGCTGGTGTGTGTGCGCACAACGCTCTTGCCAGTAGCACAAGCCTGAATGTTGCTCTGGCTCGAGCAGAGCCGATTCAACACAGCACGACAGTGCGTCCACTTGGCTTTGGTGCTTTTGCAGCCGAATGAAATGCGTGTCTCTGTTCACACGTGTGGCAATACCTTGACATATTGGCAACAGTGCGAGTACGCCTTGAGCAGCATGTGTGTACAGTATCTGCATGGTTCCAACATGCTAGGAGGGAAAACTGAGCGAGTTGAGAAGCGTTCATCATGTCTTTTGTGCAGCACTCACAATAGGATGGAGGGTATACACAGGACATGTACCCCGAATCTAACACTCACTCAATTTTCGTGGAATTAAAGGGACACTGAAGGCAAATACTAAGTTGACGTGTACTGTTAGAATACCATTCCAGAAACCTCGCAGTGCTTGTTTCTTGCCAAGAAAAAACTTAGCTTACGAGAAAATTGCATCTGAAAGGTGTGCATACCTTTAGTGCAATTCAAATCACCTGCCCCTACTCACCAACTACCGTCCCCAGCACCTGACAAGCGGTGCTATGGTTTTAGGCGCAAAACTCGAGTGTATGGCCATGGAAAAACCGTGCCAAGACCGAGCGTTAGATTCGCTGCTGCAGCTGTTCTAGGTCAAGTGCCGTGAACCATCCGGGTATCTTGTTACATCACAGGGAAGTGGCTTTTTGTACTTGTGGTTTGTGCGAGTTTCGTGAGCCATCAAAACCAGCACAGCACTACGCAATGACAAAACTACAGAAATGCAGGCAGTGCAGAGTGGAGAAAACAAAACCTTTTGTCCGCCCACGTTGTTGTCAAGGGTATTTGCATGTCCTGGGAAGTCCCTAGTCGTGTACCTTAACCTCAATTGCTGGATTAGTAAAGCTCTGCGATAATATTGACACCTTAGACGTCCTCAAGCTCTTATCTATCACTTTAGCTTGGTTTAATATTTGCCTTTAGTATCCCTTGAAGGGTGGACCTGGCTCTGTCGACCGAAAATTGATCCCAAAATAAAATTTTGTATCTGGCTCCTAACAAAACATAAAATGTTTGATATCTTAAAGACTAAATATTGCACTACAAAAATAATTGCATGTTTGAAATCAGTACATCAGAGTACACAAGCTGTGAAAGTTTTATAAAGATCTGCTCAGAAATAAGGAAAGATGTTTCTGAAGCAGTGTCTTCACGTAAGGGGGGATGAGGCGACTGAGACTAAATTGCGTATTTTTTGGTACAGAACACTGAAATTTGGTATTTACATTGAAAAATGGTATTAGAAGCCTAAATGTAAATTTTCAAATGAATTTAATGTACCTTTTTTACACAAGGGGTTCATATTGCTTGCTGATAAAAAGCCTTGCATGGCAGTGAAACATTCCTAGAATGCTTGGTTCACTTTTAATACATGCACAGATGTGCAGTGCAAGGCAAGGCAGTGCCAAAATTCTAAAAAAAGATACCTTACAATGTTCAACATCGCATGCGCACTGCCAATAGTGCAACACAGTGTGATATTGAAATAATAAAATAATAAGAAAATGTCTAAATAAGTCCGAGAGTGTCTTGCCTTCAAGTCTATATTCAGTCTGAGATACGTGTCTGGCAACCCCCGCAGGGGCGTCTGCGCAAGCAGGCGTTTTGTGTTGCGACACCACGGACCCGAGCACACGAGGGTTGGACCCTCCCGCGTGTAGTCGTGCGCGGCTTAGCCGTGTCCGGGGAAAGGGGGATCCTGGAGGTTGAACCGATGCCGGGTGATAGGACCTTTAAGGCCCCCCGGCGGAGGCAACACACCTCTTTGGCCTCTGCTTCACGTAGACGGCACCCCCGGGCTGACCCACCCGGGGGAAATCGGTAGTCGCCTCTTCCTATCTCTCCCTTCTCAAACCTTCGTCTTTATCTCTCACTTTACATCTTTCCTGTCTTCTTCTCTCTTCCATTTACTTCCTTTCTCCACGGCGGCAAGGGTTAACCTTGTGTGGATATCCTACCTTGGGTACACCATATTGGGTTATAGTGATAGCGTACGGCTGGCGTCGTGCAGGCTTGTACACAAGCTGTGCCGCGTCCCCTCGTTGGGCTCCGTGGTGGGCGGTCGGCGCTGTTGCCGAACATACACTTTTTCCTATGGCAGCGCAAGCCTCTATTGTTTATGATCGGCGTCTGAAGAGATGCCGCACCGAAGTACCATTTCAATTTTCATTTCAAAGCAACGCCCCAACATTTCCAAAGTACTATGTAGTGCATAGTGAAAGCAACATTCCGGTAAGGAAACTCTCTCCTTTCCTGGTAGCCAAGTGTCTGAAAGACAAAATCAGACCAACATACAAAGCATCCAAAATGTCTAGCGGGGACCTCCTCCTAGAACTGAATAACAAAGATCAAGCAGATAAGCTCTCTGAACTTACCAGTATTGGCGACGCGACAGTGACTGTTTCAGCCCACAGAACACTTAATACAAGCAGGGGAGTAATATCTGAAGAAGACTTTATTGGCTTAAGTGACGAAGAACTGCTGGAAGGTTTCCAGGAACAAAATGTGACAAAGGTACAAAGAATAGTAATCCGTAGAAACGACCAAGAAATCCCCACTAAACATGTCATACTTACATTTGGTACAAGCGTAATGCCTACCTCTCTGGATGCAGGGTACGTAAAAGTAAACGTCAGACCATATATCCCGAACCCAAGACGGTGTTTCAAGTGTCAAAGGTTCGGACATGCTTCACATGCATGCCGAGGCCAAACAACCTGTGCTAAATGCAGCTCAACTGATCATCAATCTGAAAACTGCACTTCTTCCCCACATTGTACGAACTGTAAAGGAGACCATCCAGCCTACTCACGGTCTTGCCCATGCTGGAAAAAAGAAAAAGAAGTAATAGCACTAACTGTCAAAGAAAAAATATCGTTCTTTGAAGCCCGAAAACGACTGTCGTACCTTTCGCGACGCAGTTATGCCGATGTGACGAAGGTGGGGGCATCGTCACAGAGGCCTGAGGAGTCCTGCGAGCCCACGCACAGTGGTCCCGTAGTGACGCCTCCCGCCCCCGTGGTGGTAGCAGCCAGTCCTGCTCCATCATCTTCGCAGACCCTGCAGACACCAGTCCCGCAGGGCCCTAAGATCAAGCGAACACCAAGGCCCGAGACACGTGTCTCGGCGCCAAACTCTCGGTCCTCCAGCGCCTCAGAGAGAGCGATGGAGGTCGACGCAAAAACCCCGGTGTCATCGACACCCAAGGAGAAGCGCTCTCTGGAGCGCTTAAAGAGGGACAAGCTCCCAATAACTACCCTAAATAAGAAGGCGATAACCTAATGGGTTATCGCTCCATTGTATCTATTTTCTTCAGATCCATGTCACCTAACATCTTTCTCATCTCCTACTCACTCGTTAATATCATTTTTACCTTTCAATTTTATAATGGCTTTTATGATCCAATGGAATTGTAGAGGTCTCTTAAATAACTTGGGTGACATCAAAGACATGTTAATAAACTTCTCTCCTGTGGCCCTGTGCCTACAGGAAACAAACCTAGGCGAAAAACACAAAAACATTTTAAAAGGTTTCACTGTTGTACGGCGCGACCGTACTCAGGCGAACCGGCTGTCAGGTGGTGTAGCCATTGTCCTGCCAGGTGGTATAGCAGCCAGAGAAGTTCCCATTAACACTCACATAGAAGCCGTTGCTGTCACCGTTTTAGCTCACAAAACCATCACGATTTGTTCAGTATACATTCCGCCGCATTTACATTTTACCGTAAGAGACCTAGAGTTAATTTTAAACCAGCTACCCGAACCATTTTTATTAGCCGGTGATTTTAATTCACATAACACGTTGTGGGGTAGCAAAACAACTGACACCAGGGGTCAAACACTTGAAGATTTTATCCTAACAAACGACATATGCCTTTTAAACACCGGTGCGGCAACTTACTACTCCCCAAGCACAGGCGCTATGAGTTGCTTAGATCTGGCACTATGCTCTCCATCTCTCTTTGACGATTTTCAGTGGAGTGTGATTGATAACCCCTACGGTAGTGACCATATGCCTGCTGTCATTAAAAGAAAATCTCCTTCTCCTACCATACCATTAAGACCACCCCGTTGGAAACTCCACCTAGCAGACTGGCCTCTCTTTACTGAAAAGGCCAGTCTGGATAACATATCAGATGAGCTAACCATAGATGAAATGAATGACAAGATCACCACCTGTATACTTGCTGCCGCAGCAGAAACAATCCCACAATCGTCTGGCTTCCTAAGAAAAAACCTAAAACCCTGGTGGACGAAGGAATGCACACAAACAAAAAAACTACAAAACAAAGCGTGGGGTATCTTTCGGCGATACCCAACACAAGACAATCTACTCTCCTTCAAAAAAGCAAAAGCGAAAGCCAGGTACACACGCAGACAAGCCGAAAGACAGTCCTGGAAAAATTATGTCTCTTCAATAAATAGCTCGATAACTTCCAAAAGAATGTGGGATCAGGTTCGTAAGTTTAGAGGCGACTATGCTCCTTACACGATACCCATACTTTCACCCCCAGACACGCAAACAAATTTAGTAGAACAAGCAGACATATTAGGGCAGCACTTTCATGATATATCAAGCTCAGTAAACTACTCCGCAGAATTTCTAAAACATAAACAGTTAGCAGAAAAACTAAAGCTTCCGACCACAGGAAGTTCAGAAACCCAGTATAATGCCGCTTTAACACTTCCAGAAATCAATAGAGTACTTACTACTGGCAAAAAAACAGCACCTGGTCCGGACAGAGTACATTACGCGATGCTCGCTCATTTATCTCCTAATGCAGTTGAAACCTTGCTTCGTTTCTTTAATAAAATCTGGGAAATGGGAAAATTGCCAAAAGAGTGGAAGAAAGCCATCATCATCCCTTTCCTGAAAGCTGGAAAACCTCCCACAACAGCAACCAGCTATAGACCGATAGCACTCACAAGCTGCCTGGCAAAGTCCTATGAAACCATCATCAACATAAGATTAACATACGTCCTTGACACAGAGAACATGCTTGATAACCATCAGTGTGGATATAAGAAAGGTTGCTCCACAACAGATCACCTAGTCCGGCTAGAAGACGAGATACGTGCGGCCTTCCTACATAAACAACATTGTCTCACTGTTTTCTTTGACTTAGAAAAGGCGTATGACACAACATGGAGGTTTGGTATATTACACATCAGTATTTCTAACTTGGATAACAACACTAACTTCTTCAGCAAAAAGTTTAGCTAATACATCTTGAGTTTGTAGCTGAACATCTAAACCTTTACGCCCAGCAAATGACATCTCTGCTAGCGTAGCAAACACACCACCATCTGATAAAGGACTTGGCAGATTTAGGAATCCGAGGTAGAATGCTTAAATGTCTAGCCGATTTCATGTCGGACCGAACATTTCAGGTGCGTTTAGGAACGGCGCTGTCACGTGTATTCACCCAGGAAAATGGTGTGCCACAAGGATGCGTATTAAGCACAACATTGTTTGTGGTGAAAATGAACTCTGTCAATAAGGTAATCCCATCCTCTATAATGCATTCATTATATGTGGATGATCTGCAAATTGCGTGTCGTGCATCCAACCTGAATTCCTGCGAGCGGCAAATTCAAATTACACTAAACAAACTAACACAGTGGGCGTGTGAAAATGGTTTTCGTTTCTCAAGTGAAAAAACTATCAGCGTTGTATTTACACAAAAAAGAGGCCTACAACCAGAACCCACCCTTAAGCTACAACAAGCCACATTACCAGTAAAACAAGAACACAAGTTTCTGGGTGTTCTGTTTGATAAAAAGCTAAACTTCCTGGCACACATAAAGAGCCTTAAAATAAAAGCAAACAATGCACTTAACGTCCTCAAAGTCCTGTCCCGGAAGCGCTGGGGCTCTGACCGTGAATGCCTGCTACGCATCTACCGTACTTTGGTGCGCAGCATATTAGATTATGGCAGCATTGTATACGGTTCATCTAGGCAGTCCTACGTCCGTCGACTTGATCCAGTTCACAACCTTGGACTGCGACTGGCAAGTGGCGCTTACAGAACATCGCCTGTCCAGAGTTTGTATGTTGACTGTAATGAACCTCCTCTACAGCAGCGTAGAGTGCTACTAACTTTCTCTTACGTACTCAGAATCCAGTCCTCACCAGAACACATATGTTTCAACAGTGTCACACAGTGTAACTCACGTTTACACTATACAAACAAACCAAACATGATTAAGCCGCTTGTCCTATGATATGAGGAATATATTCGGGATTATAACATTCCTCGCGAAGTCCTTCAGGTTGCGCGAAAACCACAGCGTTTGCCGCCGTGGCACGTTTTCGCACCAGTATGTGACTGGACATTGACACATTTAAAGAAAAAAGACACCCCACACGAACACATTATACAAGAATTCCGCTTTCTACAGGACAAATATGAAAATTACACAGAATTTTACACTGATGGCTCTAAAACAAAAGAACACGTGGGTGTGGGGGCCGTAACAGAACATTGGGAAGTAAGTATTCGTTTGCCACAGCATGCCTCTGTCTACACAGCTGAAGTCTATGCATTATGGACTGTGGTAAAAAAGATCATCGCTGAAAAACACGAAAACACAATCATATACACTGACTCGTTAAGCACGCTGAAGGCTCTTCACCTGAAATCCGAATGTGAACCCCTCATAGGGGATATCTTAAACATGATAACAATAAACAAATACGGCAGGTCAATTAGGTTTTGCTGGGTACCAAGTCATGTTGGTATACCGGGCAACGAAGCGGCGGATAGATGCGCATCAATGGCAGCGCACAAAGACATAATAAACACAACACTTCCATATAAAGATAGTATCCGTGCCATTAGGAAGGCCTTAACGTCAAAGTGGCAACACGAATGGGACCTTTGTACAGAAAACAAGCTGCATCTTATTAAACCTGTAATAAGCGAGTGGAAATTATGCAGTCACCAACAACGGTTCTACGAGGTGATATTGTCTCGACTGCGAATTGGACACACACATTTGACGCACAATTTCCTCCTCCGAAAAGAAAACCCGCCAACCTGCGAAAAATGCCTTGAACCTCTCACAGTCATACACATCCTAATAACATGTCCACACATCGACATACTGAGACGAAGGTTTTTACACAGCCTATATAATTCGCACACTCCATTACACCCTGCACTATTACTAGCAGATGACCCCCTAGTGCCATTTGCTAACTTGTTCGACTTTTTAGAAAAAAGTGGTTATTTACACCAACTCTAATGTAATACAGGTTTACCTATTTTAACATTGCATTTCATTTGTCTTGTGTCTGGCGCAGCATGGCCTTAGTTGCCTTTGTGCCATTAAACCCAAATTAACTAACTAACTAACGTGTCTGGCACCCATGTTAAGCTACAAACCGTAAACTGTGTCATTCGCATTCCAAAAGCTGTGAGTGCACCGTCTTCATTAATGGTGACATTAGACGCTACTGGTCTCGGAACAATGTACAGGCTGCACGAAGCTGCGGTGGCACGGAAAGGCACGGGAACAAGCGCCTTTCCCACTTTGTCTGTGGTCTCCGAAGTAAAATGGTACCTGCGATGTGTAGCGGATGGCGCTACCGTACGGCACACTAGTTGCTGACATTGCCGACGCAGTACAGGCCTGCAAGACACATTAAAAAAAAATTCACCACTTATTTGATGTGACACAATCCGGTCATCGGCTCGCCTGATGCTTACAATGACTGCCTACTCTTCATCGCCATAGGAGGCAGAGGGGCTTGTGCTTTTCTTTCTAAAAGCAGGTCCACTTCTGAATTTTTCTGATTTCTTGAAGTGGGAGCATCAATTCACCGCTTACGAATGGGATGTGATAAATTGGCGCCATCAATGCAGCTTTCGAAGTAAGCCTAGGAGACGTTCATTCCACGACCAGCGCCAGGGTATTCATTGCATCATAATGCATGTCCGAACAACATAATGTGCTGCTGTTTTACTGGCTACAGTCACAAACCACTTTGAAATTCAATGTTTGTTTTCTCAAACTTCATGGTCTGTAAAATTTTGCTGTTGAGTGTACATCCTCTTCCTGCAGTCTAGTAAAAGATGCATTACAAGCATTTGTTTATGTTCACGTGCAATTCCTAACCAGCTTTTTCTGCATTCTCCTTGTTCTCTGACAGAAATGCATAGACATTCTAATAGAAAAGGAGTACCTGCAGAGAGCAGACGGTCAGAAGGACACTTACACCTACCTTGCGTGAGGCGCCAAGTCTGGCTGGACGGAGAGAGGCAGGTTCCTTAAGAGCCAGGAGACAGCACATAAAACAACAGCAGCTACCAGACGTGCACGCAAGCGAGGCAGTGAAAGAGGCCTGCAAGGAAATTACTGCCACCAACAACTCCTCTTGTAGATGTGCTGTACTGACAAAGAAAGCAAGGTTTGGGGGCTGACAAACAGGTGCTGTGTGCTGGCTCGCCTTCAGAAAGACCTCGCTGCATTCCCAGTCATGGAGAGAATGGTGTAGATCCTGCCAAGTTTTGATTTTCTTCACGCCTGCCTCCCTCACCCACTGTTAGCTGCAACCACCACAACTGGAAGAAGAATGTCTGATGCCTCTGGGACCTGCTGACCTCCTCTCAACAAACTTGCCTGCATCTTAAAAGTGACTCGACGTTGCACTATTATGTGCTGCTGGAGACGACGGACCGTGGTGGATGCTGTAACGTGCCGCTGCTTGTTCCCTTCTCCCTTCTAGAGGATGGCGGAGGGGACTTGAAATAGCATGGGAGAAAGAGAAAACAAAATGGGAAATGAAGAGCCTCTGTTGTGACTTTGTAGCACGTGCTGTTGGTTGCCACTGTACGTCACTAGTAAGCAAAGGTGTGTGCGAAGTGTGCGTTGCGTTGCCAGTGTGGTGTGGCGGCACCCTAGGAACATTTTTCTTTGCCCGTTGGCATTTGTTTCAGCAGGCACATACCCCCCCTTTTGTGCATAGGCCTGATGACAACCTGGAACTTGGAAACAAAACAGTGTGCAGTGCTATGTTCTTTTCCTATTGCGTGGAACCCGCATTTTAATTTTTTTTTACGTGTCTTTATTCCTTCTTTTTTTTTCTAGCCCCGTCCCCTCCCTTGTCATCGTGTTTTGTTTCCGTGCCTGTGTCTCATGACATCACTCTGCAGGGTCTTTGTCCCATACGTGTCGCCTCTGTATCACTACACCTTTTTGTAGGGCCACTATCTCATGGGTCTTAACTGTAATCCCCTCCAGTCCTTTTTTCAGTGAACAGCGTAAGCACAAAACAACAAAAAGAGAAGCATGTTACAGGGGTTTTGATATCAATTTCTCTTGTGATAGCGGCAACAGTTTTGTTGTTGCACTCATTGTAGGCACCACAGTGTGCTTAGAGGTGCACTTTTGATTCTTTTATTGTTGATTTGTTAGTTTGCTCACCCTCTTTCTTTCTCCTCCTTTTGGAGGCGTATAGGAGGCACTGTTGCTGCTTTCAGGGGTGTCGTCGCGTAGTTCAGTTTGCTCGTGGCTTGGGAGTTGAGACTGTTTTCCTAATTTTGTTGATGTGCTCCTCCATCAAAAGGGTAAGGTACCCCCCATTTCACGCAAGGCAACAGCCGCTTCCCCGGGAAATGCTGACCGCGTTGTGTACAAGAGTGCTGAAATTTGGATACTGAGGAGCAATAAAAAAGCAATGTGCACAGAATGATGTGTCATGTTGGTACTCCATTTTGTTTATCACAAACCTTCTTATTTTATCTAAAGTTGGTTGAACGGTAGGGTGCTAATATTTGACACTTTCAAATAACAAATCGCATTGTCCTATTTGATTAGGTTTCTTTAATCAAATGGTCATTATTTGTAAATGTAGATACAGTAGACTATGTTAATTTGACTCGGGCTAATTCTATTTGTCAATTTGATGCTGGTCAAAACTACTGACAGCTGCCTATGTATTTCTATGGGTGCAAACTTTGATTATTTGAATCCTAAAATTGTCTTTTGGCAGATAATTTGGACCAGCAGCCAGAACACATGCGCCTGACCACTATGGTGACCCCAACAGCGGCCACTTTAATGGCGGCGTCTGTCTCGGTGGAGCTTAGTGGACAATGGATGCACTGAACTCTTGTATAGAGATACAAACTCTCAAACTCTCAAAAACTCCTGCTTTCGGCCTGCCCTTCGGAGATTTTCAAGCAATAACCTTAGCTCACACTGTGATTATGGCATTTGCCTGAATCTCGCTCGCTTTTCTTATTTCAACCCCTAATATTGCAGATGTAAAGCAGCAAAGCTGACCAAGGAAACCTGCGGTCTTAGCACAATTTTTCTTGCGAAAAAACTGGGTGCGCGTTATTTCTACTTTGTTCAGGAGGTCTTGTGTCACTTCTACATTTTTTTTTTATTTGGATACATACGAAGTGGGTGCGCATTCGATTCAGAAGTGTGTTAGAATCTGGCAAATACTGCCAAATGAATCAGCACTGCGGGTTGGCATTTTTTCTGCACCATGTTTAATTCGACCCGCCAGATAACTTGATCAATTACATCAGTCCCATAAGGGTCAAGTTAGCGGAAGTTGACTGCATTTTTCAAGTATCTTTAGAATATTTCAAACCGATAATCATGCATTAAAAAACATTGGAGCATGAGTGATAAATTTAATCTGTGTGGCCACAGTACACAAAACAGTTATGTACTGGAGCATGTTACGTCTCGGGGAGCCACATTAATTGCATTGAACTGCATTCATTTGCACTCTCCGAACAGTCCCTAGTGTGCGAACGAGTTCCCAGTGCTGAATTTGTACCTTTAATAGACGTTGGTTCATGACATGCAGTAGAATGACAGAACTCCGAGAAGTACGAGGATGTGAAAAATCGTCTCATAATTGTGGTGAAAAGTTTTTCATTATTCAAAGGCTAAAAAAGTCTGATTTGCTTCTGGTGCTATTCAACTTGGTCTAAAAAAAATTTATTTTTTCTCCCCTACTAAATGCGCATGACAGCAACAGTAAATCAGTTTTCATTAGTAAAGTATTCATCATTTACTTCAGTGCATTATTAGGGTAAAATATTGTTTGATTCCTAGCAGAAGGAATATTGCATCAAGACTTTTAGTAGAGCATTCTGCATGGTGCAATGCCAGACGATGTGGCACCATCAGGTATATAAAATCAAAGCCCGTTCAAGGCAACAGCGGCGTCTTTTGCTAGACTTGGTGGTATTGAAACGGACTTTTGGTCTGAATGATGACAAAACGGCACTTATTCATTGTCATAAAAGAGAGATGAGACTTTGTGAAAGCTGATTTTACCATTTGTTTTGCTGTTGTGGCTGAGAGCAAGTAGCAAGATGCCGCATGACAACCCAAGCGGGTGGGGGGGAGTGGCAAGATCTCCGCAGGTAGCCTCGCTGCCACCATGTAATAATGCTAGCCACACAAAGCGTGCGATATCAAGTTGAAAGTTTACGTGCACATGAAACCCACAAAGTGGCTCATAGCGTTCTGCACACATGAATTTTGGACCCACCATTTTACGGCGTGTGCAAAAGCTTTTCATCATCATCCTATTATGACCGCTGCAGGATGAAGGCCTCTCCCAGCAATCTTGAATTACTCCCGTCTTGTGCTAGCTGATTCCAACTTGCACCTGCAAATTTCCCAGTTTCATCATCCCACCTAATTACATATATGCAGAAGTTTTCCATAAGCTATGCTGAAACTGTCTATTGCCAGGGGTGTATTAATTTGGCACAAAGTGCTGGTGCCGTTGAGTGCAGAACCCAGGTTCGTGGTACAATATTTAACTAGACCAAATTTGCGCTGACTGCTTTAGTCTTGATAGGAATTGTTTCCATGTGATACTCTGCAGCGAGTTCTAGTACAGTAAATACTCCTCGTGATGAAATATTTTAATCGACATCTCTTCAATCAAAGCCTGATGAGGTCCCGTTTGCAGTGCGTGCATTTAATACTGTATTATTCAAAGTGGAGCAGACTTTACTTTGCACGAAGATGGAAATCGCCACGAGAAAGCTCGGTGCAGCATACATGGTGACCATTTGCTTTTCTTTGTTAACCTGGACAGGCAAGGAGCCTTGTGAAGACTACCACCACATTGCGGCAAGTTCTTGGGAATGTGGCTGTATCACACAATCATGGCTTACACATGCAGCTGTTGGTAGGCAGCATCAGAATCTTGCTGCCATCTTACTGTGAAATGCAGCTTTGTTTTATTGTACTAATGATGGTTAAATAAGTGCGAACAAGAAATCATAAAGTAGGACTCTTCTGCCAAATAATCATATCAGAGTGCGATATCCTACCAGCAATGACGGTGCAGGCCTTGAACTATGTATACAATCCTGAAACTTGTCGACACTATGCAAAGGCATCAAAGTGGGAAAGAAAGAGTGCATTCCAGTTGGCCCCAACTTGCTCACATTTTTGTTTGTCCACAGTTGCATGTTTTTGAAAGCCTCTAAATTCTTGAGTGCACTTACCCACATTGTGTGTCTTGTAGAACGTCTTCACTTTTAACATAATACCGCTCAAGCGAACCTCATTTCCTGTCTCAATATTTGTAAGGGTTTACTGTATTTTGAACGTAGTGGGATTGCCACTCCTTTCTAATAAAGCAGCTATCTGGTGTGGGTACTCAACTCCACCCTAATATATGTGTTTTGAAGTGCGGCACGCAACGAGGGGCGCACATTACCACATGGTCAACACCTCATTTTGCTTTTTTTTTTTTTTGCCACAGATCAAGGCTTGCGAAGTGTGCAGTGTTTCCGCAAATATTAGCTTCACAGGCTCTTTGATGTGAAGTGCACCATTCCTTTATTCTGCACACAAGTACAAACCATAATCTTGAGCACTGCAGAATGTTCTGGAACTGAGTTGGCTACGCATTATTCAATATTGATGTGCTGCAAGATGTTAATATTAGCGAAGGTGTAATGGCACTGTATGGCAATGCGGTGACATTTCACATGTGTTGACACAGGTATTTGACAGGTACTTAGATGCCTAGAATATTCAAAATCTGCATTTACAATGGACTCTCTTATGCTTGAGCTGATGCAACTACTTGTATATGTTGTGCTGTCTGCATGTGTTGCATATAAAAATTTTGTAAAAGCAAATCTTTTCTTTTAAAGACTAATGTGACTCAGGTGTCTTGTAGCAGTGTGTGCGTGCCATTGAATGCGTGTATTCAACAGTGCGTTGCATTGTGTGTAGCCACATTGCCCATTCAAAAATGCAAATGCATAACCCACTGGTACAACATTGGACCGAGCCCCAAGGCAGCATGGTTTTAATGCTGAAGGTTATTGAAAATAGAGTTGGGCACACGACACAGCAAAAACAATTGGTACATGGCATCACGTGGTAGAATGCCTACAAATGGGAAGGAAACCAGAAAAAAACATGAGTAAGAAACAGGCAAAGTGACAGTAAGGGTGCTTACTCTGTTTTTCTGGTTTCCTTCCCATTTGCTGGTGTTCTAACACGTAATACCATGTACCAACTTAACCAAAAAGCAACCTTTATTTGCCTCTTCTCTGTACTTTACATTTACTGTCTTGCACATTGGGTCCTGAATAGTCAGGGCTCTGCTGGCTGCTGTCTTGCACGATGGGTTGATCTTGGAGATAGTAGAAACCAAGGTGGTTTAAGGCAACCAGGTACAATTGACATCGGTCCCGTAGGTGGTGCAAACTGAAGAAGCTTGGGGCAAGCAGGGCTTCACTCTTTAAAAATAAAACGGGAAAATACCCCAAAGAAGTGTTTGTTCTGCATAGCAATACGCAAAATACACCAAGAACAAGGATACTTAAAAGGGACACTAAAGTGAAACAATAAATCAGTTGAGACTAATGAAGAATTGTTTCAGAACCCTGCAGGCAGTCATTTCAAAAAAATAGTTTAATCATTGTATGAGAAAATGAAGGTCAAAGTACCAGTATTTGAATTTCGCGCCGAAACAACAGTGCCAGTACGTCAGCGTGACGTCAGGGATTCCAAAGTATGTTTTCGCATTTGGGTCGTGTTGGCCGAGTAAAGGTTCACGAAACTTGCCATGTTTAATATTTGGTTTCTTTAGAACACAATGTAGTCAATCTGTACCGCTATATATAATTAGTAGGCCCTAGAAGATGCCATAAAAATCCATGATGTCACAGCCACCAGGTGCAGGAACTTAAGTAGGCGTCGCCACCCGTATTTCGTTCTTGCGCTTTTTCTGGCTTACCAAACGTCTTCTCGTTGTAAGAGTGGTGTTTTTGGTGTTGTGGAAAGGTAGTTTACTGATGCAGAAGAAATCATTTTTCACTTTTGTGTCCCTTTAACAGAAAGAGAGAAACAAAATTCTGGGAACATTTAGGCAATGTGTTTCTTGCCTGTGGACACCTCCAGGCAGAATACTGGAAGCAAGCTTCACCCCGAGAACCCCATGGCTTCATTTACAAGTTGTACCTGCAGTTCTCATCGAGTGTGAAACAAGTGTTCATTTCATTTCCTCTGCATTAGCGGTGGGATCCCACTGCAGCCGGGTATTATTTTTTTTGCATTGGTCCTCCTTTTCTAACCGTACTTTCAAAAGAAAGCGAGTCTTGCACCAAACTTTTTACTCATCCTTTGTTGCTGCTCTAATCCAACAAATGATGCTTGCTGCCTATCATTGAATGTTGGCTGAAGACATTTAGCTAGAAACTTCATACCCTGAACTGAAATTTGGTATGAAAAAAAAATATTTATTTTCGTTGCCTGTAGGCAATACTAGTCTATACATGGTTAAACACCGGTCCAGCATGTAGCGCAAACCCAGGCAGCCTGTGGCAACCAGGGCTATTATACAATGAATGCACATGCGAGCTCTAACACAAGCAAAATGAGGATGAATTGTGTATTTAGTGTGGAGGAGACATTGGCTCGAAAACAACGTTGACCAGAGCAAGGGTGTCTTGGATATGACTGCTGCAGTAGCTCAGTGGCTATGGTGTCGCACTGCCGAGCTTGGGTTCAATATTCAAAGGAAAAAGATTTTTAGAAGAACCCTTCCAAAACCTTGGCTTGAATTTGACCCTTCTAGTAATTTTTTCCTTTGGGGCTACAATACTGTGTTACAGCCACAGCAGTGTTTGTGTAGGCCTTTGCGTCATTCTGTGCGAGACAATGAGAATTGCATGCTAAACTTTTTCTTAATATTTATTATGCTCGCATAACTTTTTTTCTGTAATATTTAGATATTTGATCAATCATACCTGTAATAGTAGACACTTTAAATCCCATTTACAAGATGCTAGTTTTCATTTCTCCGTACTGTCCCTAAAAAAAATAATAATAAAAAATGAAAACTTTACCACCCAATTTATGGTCGATCCCCCAGAGGGGGTTGTGCTGTTTCCCTAGGGAACAAAAATGTCACAAGTTTGATCCCAGTCGCGGCGGCTACATTCTGATGAGGGCAAAATGCAAAAATGCTTATGTGCACTGTATTGGGTGCATGTTAATGGGGGACGCTGGTTTTAGAGACCAAGCTATTGTGAAAGAATTGATCTTAAAAAAAAAAATTGTATTTGGATGTCTGTAGGCAGATTCATTATATGCCTATTGGCTACTAACTGTCTAGCAATGTTAATATTCCCAGGTGGTCAAAATTAATCTCCACTAAGTCTTCCACTTTGGCATACCTCATAATCAGATTGCAGTTTTGGCATGTAAACCCCAGAATTAAATTTTTACATTTGAAGCGCACAGTGAAGCATAGCTTGTAATGTGAGCTTGTGCTGGGTCGTAATTCTTGTGGACATGAAATGGAGCTAGCGGCGATGAGCTTTGAGGAGCATGGTGAACATTTTGCCCACAAACGTGAAACAAGTGTCGATATGCAACAAAGAATAGCTTGGAATGACCGGTCCTTGCTAGACTTCACTCGTCAAATAAAGTTCTTTGTATACATGTGATTTTTCCTCAGCGCAAACTTTCAAGTAAAGAAATTGATTGCACACGTGCTTGTTAATCTGGATGCAGGTGGCGTCAATGCGAAGTAATGCAACAGCAATGAAAGGAGAGGTGTTTTCAGGTGGAAACATAACAAACTTTGTCCTGTGCTCTATAGTTGTTAGTGGTTGCTAAACAAGAATGGTGTTTCTTGCAGACACCAGAGAAGGCTGCTTAAAGGGCAACTCTAGCAATTTTTCAATGTCCACTGATTTAAATAATATTTTGAATATATGTTTTCTTTTGCACTCCGATTACCTGTGCCACACAATATGGCTGCAAGTCATTTAGTTTTCCTGAAGATTAAATTTTAAAGATTAGTTGCGTTCCCGACTTGTGACTTTCTAATGGTCACCCTGTGTTTGTGACATCTGAGACCGCACCGGCACTGTTGCTGAAATTGTAGCTGAAATCGCCACTGCCTAGGTCGGAAAATCTGTAAAAGCTTCCTGTCGTCA
Organism: Dermacentor albipictus; assembly: GCF_038994185.2. Taxonomy (NCBI): domain Eukaryota; kingdom Metazoa; phylum Arthropoda; class Arachnida; order Ixodida; family Ixodidae; genus Dermacentor; species Dermacentor albipictus. Next base: position 125,196,520 of record NC_091824.1, on the reverse strand, counting down.
GGAGGCATCGTCAGCTTCACTTCTTTTGTGTTACTGCCTCATGTACTGTGTGTTTTGTACATGTTCTGCATGTTTACATTATGATAGCGTAGGATCTCACGTCATTGACCCATCATGACGTCACAAGAAGCAGCTACCCGTTTCAGTTTTGGTATCTCGTTTATTGGTTATTTAATATTAATGATGAATTTCTAAGCAAATTGAACCAACCTACTGGTGACAGGACTGTCAATGCCATTTGAAAATGACAATATCCCAGTATGGTTAAAAACATGCCGGAGTTGCCTTTTAAGCCACTTCCTACACTACAGGACGGCCACATAATTGTATTGTTGCAGGTCACAGTAGAGATTAACTCCATATTTAACAAACATCTTTTGATCACACAGATTAATTAGTTTCAGAGGTGATGAGGGACAAGGGCTTTTCCGATTGGTGGTGGCGTTACTTTCCAATAGTGCTGCCAAACTGCTCTTAACGCTTTGCTTTGCTGCCCATAATTCTTAAATGTTTGGCAGGATTGAAGCACCCATGCTGACATGCAAAGTGCAGCATCATTGTGACTTCAAGCTTTGAGAGAGAAGAACTTTTTTCAGCTTTCTATTATGTGCTTCTATAGTTAGTTTTCTTGCATTACTGTTTGATGAAAGGATGCAAAGTTTTGCGAGTTCTGTTTTGAAATCTGGCAATATCGTGGGGAGAGTAACAGATCTTGGAGATCTAGTGTCTCATGTTAGCAAATAAAAGAATTATTGGTGAATGCTCATTGCAGCATATATTAAAATATCCGTATGATGGTCGTAAGTTTACCTGGCAGCTTTCAGGTAATATAATGCTGCGTTCGCCTATGAACTTGTTTTCCGAGACATTGCATGTATACGAAGTTGCACTGATGTTGAAAGGCTGCATCTTCCTCTGTGTAAACTGCAGCCAAAGTTCTGTGTTTTGTAAGCAGTGTCCACACTAGTAGGTCTTCATGAAAAAGAACCAAGACACATTCCTAATTTAGGCTTTAATTTTTGTGAATGCTCTGAGCCATCGATCATTGCATGGCTTAAATATATGCCGAGAAGAAATATCAAGTTATTCGTATATTATGCTTCCAGAACATCAAATATGCAAGTCTTACCTTGATAAGAGCTTTGGATCAGCCTGGAATGAAGATGTAAAAATGGCAGCTACACCATCTAAACATTCCTGCAGCACCACCCTGTGATGTGATGAATTTGATGGTGTTTACTTGTGCCTACTTAATATTTCTGTCAGTAAAGTACTAAATTGCATTCAAAGTAAGCAAGGAATCAACCTTGATCCTCTTATGCACCAAAATAGGTTAAGTACTAAAAAATACAGTGAAATTCATGACCACTGACATTGTATATCTAACCAATTCACTGTAGTTAAAGAATAATAAAGTGAAACTAAGCTAACTGTTGGCGCCACTGTTTGCGCATTAAGTTTTAGAAGGCAGGCCTGACTTACCTTTCCTCTGCTAATAGCAAAAATATTATAAGAAGTTCCGAGAGGGTGGTCTATTGGTGCCAATTGATTTTGGGTTTCAACCAGGTAAATGTGTAGCAAGTTGGAGCTTCTTGCCACGTAAATTTTCTTCTGCAAATATTTCTGGCTCTGAGGGGGTTAGCATTTTTGTTATGAGTGCTTTTAATATAGCCAATGCAGTTGTGGAACCTTGTAGTAGCGCGACCCTATAGGTGGCCACTGTGAGCTGACTTCCGCATATGATAATTGACATAACTGGTGCTTTTAACGGAGTAGTGACACAAAGGTTTTTGAGTTTTCATTCTTTTTTTAACCTTAAATGGAGGTCTAACCCCTGCATTCAGAAATGCGCCTTAATCAGGAGCCCTTGCTTGACTTGGTGAATACAACACATGGCATGAATAGGCCCAAGAAGCTCATTGCCTTTCCTTGGACGTGTTAACGTTGGGCATCCACATGACCAAGTCAGGCGAGGGCTTCAAGGCGCATTTCTGAACATGGGGGTAAGTAATCTAACCATTCAAAAATATACTAGCAAACGTCAGAGCACGCTAAATAATTCACCATAATACTTGTTCATATGAACCAGTTTCCGTTTTGATGCCCAGGAAGCGTATGCTTTGTCATCTGATGCACTGACCTGCTCCGTTTCTGCTATCATTGCGACTGCTACCTAGCGCAGCCAGAAGAACTGCAAGCACAACTCTTTTATGAGCAATGTCATCATATCTAATCTTATTGCCACACACTATCAGTAAATTTTGTTCACTTTCATAATGTCATGATAATGTCAATGGCATGTATACCTGGCATTTTGAGACCAACTTGAGTATTAAATTACGATACCTGATGCTTCCCAACCTTCTTGCAAGTGTCATCTCTTTATCTATGAGAAGCGTGTGGTAGGGTTTCTTCTACTTATATGTTGGTACTTCTTTAAAGGTTACGCGCTCGGTTTCATGAAAGTGCAACAGGCTCTAAATTCAAGCTTGCACGAGCTCACAGGTCAGTTTCTTAATGTTCATGTGTTTCTGTGGTTTGGCAAGTCAGTATGCTACTTTACGAACTAACTTTTTACTTGTATCAACTATGAGTTTATGTCCCCCATTTGCTGTAAGGTTTTATATGGTATACACAAAGCCACGTTAGCATTGTTGGCAATTTCAATCAGGCCTCCATCAGAGGTGGCATGCAACTTCGCTCGGATCTTGCATTCTAGGCTTTACAAGGGGAGGAAATAAACAAGTGCCACCACACAGCTGCTTGTGCCATGTGTAACAATGCATAATCAGATTGCAAAGTAGGCGAGGTACTTGAAGAATTTGCATTTTAGTGCTCACGAGGATTGCCTGCACAGCTACGGGTGCCATATCATTTTTGGGTACATTACTAACAATACACATGCATCGGATAACTTGGTCGACAGCAAGCCTATCACTCAAATGAGGTATAACATTGAATATTCCGTCATACAAAAGTGAAAGTATCGCTGATAATGATAGGCTGAAAATACAACCGCAGGCCTTATGGTACAATGGCTTGGTACAGGCCTTAGGAGTGTGGATATTTGAAGAAGTTTGCACACAAGCATGTGAAAGAGGCAACCAGAGTGTTCATGCCAATGACCTGAATGTGAGCACTGGATTTTCCTAAAGTTGCCAAGGGGAAATGAAGCTTACACGCAGCAATTCCAGAGCACTAAATGGCTGAGCAGGTAGCAGTGCAGATTCCAAACCACTTTTCTCTTTTTAGGATACTGTGACACGAGTGCATGGAAACTTTACGCAATATATCTATGCATTGCAGTTTCACTTCAGAAATCCTAAACTTTTATCTTTCATTGTTCCCATTGCATACTTCGAACACCAATTTTGGGACCAAAACCAACTATGATTACGTTCATTATTGCATATGCTTGCATCATTTTCTTGATTCCAATGTACACAGTACTTGGGGGGAAAAAAAAGCAGTTTTTTTGCCTAATATGAAATATGGCACAGCTGTTTACAATGTACTGTTTATGAATTTGAGGTTTTTCTTACATAAATGACGAATTCCCCATGTATAAAATTTTTCTACAGACATACTCCTTTTTCAACACCAACAGGCACATTTGGAAGTGCATCAGGTCAAAGAAACATTGCAGAGGTGCAAGCAGAAACCTAGCCAGTGAAGACACACGCACACAATGCGCACCAAAATTCATTAAAGTTGGATTTCATTCAAAAACCCTTTACCTAGCCCTTCAGCTCCATTAGAGCAATTAAGCAAAAACAGTAGTTAACCACCCGTTCGTAGCCATCGCTACAAAGGAAACCCATACGGGTTCCTCGAAAGAAAAGCCTCATCGTTGAAAAAAAATTCGTCCTGGTCCGGGACGAATTTTTCTTCAATGATGAGGCTTTTCTTTCGAGGAACCCGTTGGGTTTCCTTTGTAGCGATGGCTACGAACGGGTGGATGCCCGATTTTTCCCTTCATTAATTACTTCTCTCCACCTTGCGGGTTTCCGCAGAACTATTACGTCAGAAACAGTAGTATACAAAGATAAGCACAAGAGAGGGCAATTACCTAGGACAGCTGATAACACAATGATGCACAGAATGGCTAACAAGACTATGCTTTTCCATTGTTGGCAGTTCTGTGCTATCTATGCCCATGTGAGATTTTAAAACACTGTATTAGCATTCAACCAGTAATTATTCTCTGCATTTAACCTTAAACACAAGGTGAATGTGTATAAAACAGGTTTATACGATACATAAATGTGAAGCCAGTTTTGTATCCTGAATGCCGGCTATGCATTTCTGTTCATACTGCAAGCACTACACAAGCATGGTACACTGCACCTTTTAAAGCAGATAAATCACACACCAGCTGTTCTTGTTAGGTCGTTTTTATTTCTAGACTGTTACATGTTGGCAAAGAAACAATAGGATGATGCCAGTCGCGTAAGCCTTCACCATGAAGCTGAGAAGAGTACACACTCCAAAGAAACATTGCAGATGCATCCAAGTGTTCAAAGCTGTGCATGCTTAGTGATGTGCACCACATTCTACAACAATATCAGAGAAAAATAAACACTTTGGCAATGCAACTCAACTGCAAGCTACAAACATTATGGTCTAATACTTAAAACAGCAAGTTTCTTTCGCCTTTTAAAGGAGATAAAAAAAAGTGCTGACACACACTACATCTATGTGAATGTGAAATTGCTGGACACAAACTCTGGTGATAAGCGCTGTCCGATTTCTTTTCAAGCACAGCTAAAAGCACTCTAGTGGTTGCACAGCCAAGGAAGGATATGAAGGATTTATGACTTCCAAAGTATACATTTTCATCTTGACAGGCAGAGCAGGATTTGAGGTTCCATGTCTCATGGTGAAAAATTCGGTGCATACTCATGCTAATAAAATTTTAGCTAAACAAAGGTGAAGGCAGGCAGTATGATGGCATAAAAAATGTTTAAATAGAGACTCCTATTGGTAACACAAAAATATAAAAGCAGAAAACATGAAACCAATAGAAGACGTGCAAAGCATGAAGATAAATTTAGTCGAAAGAACACATGAAAGGACGTGCTGTGGGAGGGCCTTCCATGGGCGTTGTAGTGGACCAGCTTTCAACAGTGGCATTGATGAGTTCTTCAATGACTTTCTGGATGTCTCCTGAATGTTTCTTAAGCAGGACTGAGTTGAGCTCCCGATTCCTGAAGCCCATCTCAAAGAGCTTATTCTCAGGTGCAAGGTGTGCCGGTGGAATCCACTGGGATGAGCTCATTCGCTGCTTCTCTTGTTGGATTCCTGTGAAGACTGTCTTGGCTGTATTGAACACTGTGGCTGCAGCATTTAAGGCTCCAGTGACAAGTGCTTCTGGAAGTGCGTCACCAACTGCTTCCACTTTGTAGGTCTTTCGAGTCGAAAATGCTGGCTTCGTCGCCGACGTCGTAGCATCTGGGTTGTCGCCAGGCGAACTGGCTTCATTTTGCTTCTCATCGTGGTCAGAAGGCGTTTTGATGTCAGCTGTGCTTGTCTGGGTTGTTTCGGTTGATGAGTTTGATGCGTCAGACTCAGTCAGAGGATCTCTGAACCGCAGAGGGAGGATAGGAGTACCAGCATTCTCTCCTTCATTATCGCTGTACCCCTGAGGAGGTGCAACAGCAGATGAAGGAATGTACTCTATTGCACCACAGTAGTTGCATCTGGGAGTCTTGGCAATCACTTCGCAAGAAGTTGCCGCACTCTGCAGGGCAGATTCACTTCTTTCCTCAGCAGGCTTTGGCTCTGGGTGATTGAATGGGATGTTGAGATTAAAGCACGATGGCAGAGGCACAACTTCAAAGTCAGCCTCTGTCTCCACGCTGCTCAGGCTGAGTACGCTGGCAGACTCTTCAGTATCTTGAAGGATTGGCATGTCCAGGATTGACATGTTTGAACCAAGAGCTGCTACATTACTCTCTTCCACCTCTTCAGGTTCAGGTGATTTGCGAGGAGTAACTGCAGCTGGAGTATTGAAAGGGGTTGCAGTGTGCGACACAATGTTCGCTTTGAGTCCAGTGGCGAAGTCCTCTGGCTTGAGAGTAGGTTCATGGCTGAAATCGTCATCTGCTCCAGCAACAACCTTAAGACTGGACATGTGCTTTTGTTTTGGCTCAAGGGTGAGAGCAGGGTCCACAACAACATTGCACCACAGTCGGTGCCCAAAGTAGCCTTGTGGACTGAACATCCTCCAGTGGGTCTGGTAGTGGCCGGGCTCGTGGGGTGCTGTGAACTGCACTTCGAGCATGCCTTCTTCGTTCGGCAACAGTCGAGGTGCCTCAATGTCCGTGTCATTCGGCATAAGCCCTAAGGTGCCCCAGCAATACTTCAGAAGGATGTTTTCGTCCCAAGCTCTGTTCCCCGAGTTTCGCACTTTCCACCGCTTCGTGAAGCGCGTTCCCGGTTGGACGTGAGTCCAGTCCGGGATGGTGTCGTCGCAGACGAACTCGGAATCATAGGCGTCGGGATTCAAATAGTTCTCGGAGCTTGACGACGCGCCAGGGAGTCTGTAGATGTTACTGTCCCTGAGATTATACTTTTCGAGCTTCTTCATAAGCTTCTGCATTTTCATCTCTTGCTTCATTTCCCGGATCGCGGACGCGCGATTTGGCGAGCGTATCGGCCGGAAGGTGCAGCCGTTGGACCGCTTGCGACGCGGGATCTGCTGCTGAGAGCCAGCGGGTTTGCGAATTTTCAGCATTGCGTGAGAGCTGTCGTGTACGCTGGGCAGCGATTCGCACACCTCACACAAGTCATAATTCGGGCAAATCCAGCACCTGTAGCGGACTCCCTGAACCTGGCAGCGGCAATTACCGCACGTCGGCGCGTCCGGGAATGCCTCTGCGGCGGTGGCTGCCGCCGTCCACTTGTCGACCTTGCGCTCGTCGAGCCGCTTGAAAACCTCTGCCGTAACTTCATCCTTGAGCTCGTTCCTGAACGATCGCACAAAGTCGACGAACCAGGCTGGTGGGCTTGTACCACCGTCGCCTGCGTCGGCTCGAGGCAGGGCTGACGACGCCTCCGATGAAGCGATGGCTGGTGCAACAGACGCCTCTGCCTGCGTATCCGACGCGTTGTTTCCGCCAACAAACACGAACTCCCCAGAGACGCTGCCGTTGTGGGGGCTACTTAACGGCTGCGTCGCATCGCTCACCGACTGCACATCTTCTTCTGTGATCTGCACTTGAAGTACGTTGCCTTTCATTTCGGCGATGCGGATTGCTTCTTGCATTTCGGGCTCCGAAGAAAGCAGCACCCTCTCGTCCTCGTCATCGGCATACGTTACGCGGACGGCAGACGCAGTCGGGGACAAGCCACAGCCTTGCAGCAGCGTGCTCTGTACTGTAGCCCAGCTTGAGTCACTCGGCAAACTCAGTTGAAATCGTATGGGGCGCGGCGTAAATTCCACAACGAAGCGAGTCTCAGCCATGTTCACATAATTTTCGTCATCAACGAGTGCAGCTGATATGCGCATTTTCCTGTCCTCCTGCCCAGCCAGGGTTTAGCTATGACGTCATGAGAAAGACGGTTACCGCCAGGCCGCGCGCTATGCGTGATGCGTGAAGCATCGCAGCGCCATCAAGTTTCAGTTTCGATTTCGGGTGGCTGAAAACGAGCAATACTCGCGTTTGGCAATTGCTGAGCCAATCTGAATTGAATTTGCTGTATTTAAAAGAAAATAGGTTAGCCTATAGGAGCTATATGAAGCAGTTGTACATGAAACAGATTTAAAATTCGACATTAATAACCAATGTAGCAACAAACTAAGTCTATCAGAACTTCTAAACTCGACAAATCCCATAGTATATTAATTTTCACTTTGCAGGAAATCGTATCAGCGCATTATTATAGTATGTTTCTGAACAATATCAATTCTGTCTGCTTCAGAGGAATCATTTGACAGAATTTTGCAGGACTCTAGCGTGTTTTGTGATCGCCGAGGTAATGTTGCGGACCTGACGCTGCCATTAAAAAAAAAAAAAAACATTTTTTTCAGTCATTTTTACATAAGCAGATCACAGCAAAAAACATATATTCCCTCATAAACTAAAATTCCGCTTTTTCTTTCAAATGCGCAACAGTTAATCCAGGTCGGTAAATATCGTTCATGTGCTCATCAGAAAAACGACGTGCCAAAGGTAAATCGACAGCGCGAGCACAAAGTTCATTTAGTCACACGATTGAACTATATAGTTATCTAATAGTAGGCCAACTTCATGTCTAGGAGATAAAGTGATGGTACGCTAACGCACGTGACCTCTCATGCCTAAGAATGCAGGTCAACAACCAACGGCAAAGATGGCAAGGCTGCTCTTTGATCCTTACTGTGTAGCATCGGCCGGTTCGTCCTACAGAGTTGTGGATGCAGGGCAGCGCGATGTCGTGAATGACGGCCCACGAGGTGCTGCGAGTGCCTTATGCGCGTTTGTTCGCATTGTTCCAGAGTTGTTCGACGCACAAGCTAAAATGCCTAAAAGGCTTTCGGCGGAGGATCATTCGATGTGGCTATGTGGCCTCTCATAGTGTCGTTTTCGCAGCTCGAGAGGTGAGCCATGACACATAAGAGTTATTGAAGCGTTGAAGGCATGCGAAGACACTTTGCGAGAGAGGAATGGTTGTCCCAGCAATCAAGCGGCAAGATGTCGATGGCCACACGGTCATTGAAAACGCACGGAGGGATATCAAAGGCATATTCAAGGATAATCAAAGAAAAGACAAAATTAAGCGGTAATGCGGTACGAAGCGAGTGACTGGCTGGCTGCCGCTTGTCCAATTCGATCGCATCTTACTAGAGTGCGAAGGAACTATTTTCGCTCTTTCTTTTCATTGTCGTCACTGTTTTTCACGGTAATGGCTGAAAACGGTTGAAAGAAATGGACGGATATACAATGCCTTTGGATTGCGTACGTTGGCGCGTAGTGCTTCGGGACACGTCCTGATGTGCCACTTGTTTCTTACGGTCGGCTTATCCAGTGAGCCGGCCCGTACATTTGCCCTTATCACTTTGGCAGGACCATATAGATCCATATAGAGTACGGGGATCTTTGGCGAAGAGGATTGATTAACTGATTCGTGTAATATAATGTCTTAAAGTGACACCGGGAATATGAGAGAAGGGCTCTGGATTAAATTTGACGCGCTGTGGTGTCTCGAGCATTTTCGCAGTGCGCCTCCATCAAAATGCAGTCGCCGTGGCCGGGATTCGAGTACGTGACCTCGTGATCTGCAGCAGAACGTGGTAGCCACTGAGCCAGCGTGGTGGATTGGGGATAAGAAATTGGCCATATCGACAAAGACGCGCTGCATATCGCTTTTCAACATTTTGACACTTGTTCCCAGTACCCATAAGGACGGTGCTGCGCGAATAATTACTATATATAAGCTGTATTGGTCACAATGTTAGAGGGTGCGTTAAGTAACAAAGTACTCTTACAAAAAGACAAGTGTCTGCGGGTACGTCGATTAAGCGAGATATATATATATATATATATATATATATATATATATATATATATATATATATATATATATATATATATATATATATATATATATATATATATATATATAACACCAGCAGTGAGTGAGCACGAAAATGCTTTCTATTACAGTGTTAATTGGAGTCGCTTGATTTCGCTCTAAAATAGACTCATTCTTTTTTTATAATTTTACAAATTGGGTTGGAATTCAAATACCACAGGAGGTTTTTCATTTCAGCCGCGAATGGAGAGTGTAAAGCTTGTTGTACCCTTGTGCAGCTTAAGTCGGCTTTCAGCTTCACGGCAGACATGGTTTGACTGTGTACTCGAAGACTGACGGCAAAAGCTAAGCCCCGCAAAAAAAAAAAAAAAGGAAAAACACTCTGCCACGTTTTGTAACCTGGCAGAATTACTTTTGAGGTCAAAAAACGAAACGTTTTCCTTAGGTGCCCCCAATGAAAGTAACTCCGTTCAGGACACTCCTGAACCGTTGACTATAGGCGGACAACCATCTGTTCTGGCTAAAAAGGGCGCGCAGGGAAAAAATAAAAAGAAAGCCGCCAGAGGTAATCAGAAGCTTATGCAGTACAGCATTACAGTGAACACTGAATGCGTCAGTGAGAGCGCCGCAGGGGCGCCTGCTGTCTGCAGGCGTTTGGTGTGTTGCGACACCACGGACCCGAGCACATGTGGGTTGGACCCACACCCATCGTGCCATGCCGCGGGGATTTGCCGTGTCTGAGAAAAAAAAAAAATGGAGCTGGTGGCTGCGCCGACGCCAGAAGCATTATGTGTACTGTCACGAGCAAAAGTGTAGATCATAGATGCCTCGAGAAAACTTTATTTTTCCTTCGCAGGCTAGGCATCGTTGCGACGCCTGTTTATCGAACCTCGACCGGCGTTCCTATTGTGTAGCGTGGCGTTGTCGGCAGGCTGCAGGCGTCCGGTAGACCATGGCGAGCAGGCAAGGACGAGACGATTTCTAGTGCGAAACTTGCACCGCTTATTCAACGGTTGGTGAAGGATAAGAAGGAGATAATGAATGAATATAAAAAGTACACTGCGGGGCCCCTTAAATTGGCCCACTAAAATCGTAGGCGGGATCTTGCTCAGGTCAACGTCACATGACATGCACTGAGTCCCCCTCGTTGCTTTTCGGCTACTCCTACTTTCCTTGGCTTCCTGAGCTTGCCTCCGCTGGTGACAACCCGCGGGTCTGGTCGGGGTTGGGTGGCTGATCCATTCTGCCAGGTGATGTTTTTCCGAGCTTGCCTCCGCTGGCGGCAACCCGGGGGTCCTGTCTGGTTCGCGCGAAGCGTTCTCCCCTAGAGTTGGACAGTTCGCGGAGAGTTCTCCCCTTGGTCGCACACACACAAGGGGGCCTGTCATCACTGCGGGGCGCCTGCCAGACGGGCAACCACTGGAGACAACCATAGCCAATTAGGAATCCATCCACCGTTTCGGCTAGGCATGGTCTTTGAGCATCCTTTTTGCCCGGGGTGTTACACGCCAACCGTAACAGCCTGCAGGTCGAAGTCAAGCAGCGCAGCCTACGCACGTGCGCCTCTTCGGTCAGTGTAATGCGTTGAGACATTTCCGCATGGTACCGCTGTGCTAGCAGAATTTTAATTTTTATTGCGCCAGCACTTATGAGGACACTCCAATCGAATTTCCATATAACATCGCGGCCGCGCGCCCTATATGCCGTATATATATGTGCGAGCGACAGCTTGCGAGGGTGAGCCGAATAGTATGATAGCTATGTGATGATAGCTTGCAATGCGGAGGCGTCTTCTCGCGCTCGCAAAGGAGGAAGGCGGGGAGGGTGCGCGCCGTCTTCTGACGCGCGCAAGGCGGGCGGGGGTAGACGGGCGGGGGTTATCTGCGGGTTAGTGCGCATCTGCTCTTCTATTCACGATGAGACAGCTGAGCGTGGCCGCGCGTGTCCTATCTTGGAGGCAATCTGCGCTGGGTTCGAAGGCTAGCCGGTCGGATATAGCTGATGGCTTCTCGTGCGCTGTGTTCTCGCGCGCCTAGTTTTCATTCAAGCGAGAGGCAGCACGAACGGAAATTCGCTCGCCGCTGCTGCCGCTCTGCATCACGCCGGCGCTCTGACAGCGAGTGTGCGCGGTCATCGAGTAAGATGTGTTCGTGTTTGCCTGTGCGCGCGTGACAACGAGCTTTTTAATTTAGTTGTTAGAGAATCTTTAGAGCAGTTTATGCAGTTGATAAAACGATTAACCCTACTTCGTTTAGCTGTCCAATAATTTGCTGTCGCAATCAATGCTTCGCCCGTGGGGCGAAACTGTTACTTTTTTGCTGCTGCCGTCGACTGCAGACTTTTGTTCTCGACTCTAACATTACAGCCTCTTGGCGATTGCTTTTGAACTTCACTACTTTCTTAGTTTGACGACTGTACAAAATGAAAAGAGCTCTCGGAGGTGATATTGTCAAAGAGTGCCAACAAAACATGTCGTGGGACATGTAGGTCAATAGCCAGCATGTGTACAGCATGGCGGCATTATTTCAGATGATGAAAAATGACACAAATGCACAATAAACCGAGAAAAATGCTTGCTTGCAATTGTTGACCTACGTTGATTAGGTGTAGCCCTTTCAAACAATATATGTGCATCTACTTAACGTACCGATAGTAAGGGAAATATAGATCAAGAGAGAAAAGGTAGGAAGATGGTCTGAACTGCTCTGTTCAAACCTTTGGAATGAGAAAGAAGAGAGGAGAGGGGGATGTATAGAGAAGGAAGAGTACAGATGCGTATGAATATATATAAAAAAGAAACTGTAAAAGCAGTATTACAGTCGCCTATCAAGTTGTCTCCCTCAGAAAAAGCAACACTGGCCTTCATGGCCTGACATCTAGAGCATTTCGGCCATGGACATAAAAGAAAACATTCAGAAAGTGGATGGTTGTCGATGTGTGCCAAAGACCATCCAGCCATTGACCGTATTGACTATTACAAGTGCAGCGGGCACGCACAAAGCACGTGCTCTATATAGTCTCCCGCACGGTGCAGTTCCCATAACAAGGGCTGTCCGCAAGGCCTATAAGATGGCGATAGTGTTGAGTAAAGGCCACGCCAAATCTCAATCTATGTGGAATGCTTGTGTGCTTGCGCGGCTTGCGTGCAGATTATCGCAGCTGAGAATGCTTTGACATACTTGAAAGAGTGGACCACTTCCTTAGTGCTTGCTCCTATTACTTGCACGAACGGCAGGTGTTGACTGAACCTTTGTCCAAAATCGGCAGTCGACCGCTGACTGAAGACGTCCTACTGGTATACCTTGGCCAGACTCTAAATCTAGTTGCAGAGTAGTTCTTGCGTTATCTGCATTCCCGCGCAGCACGACGCTCGAATCGTCGCTCTGTAGAGGGTCCATTTGTGATAAGTACATCTGACAAACAAACAGAAGAATGACAAATAATCAACCATTGTTTAGGCGAAGACTGGAATGGGGAGCTGCAGGCGCGGGGAGCGCTTTTACGAAATGGATCCATGTCACCTGGAGCGGGTCTTTTACCTGCAGCTTTCTCTTGCTATGTGAACAAAGCACATCTGTACACCATGAGAACAACCATTAACGTGTGAGCAATGCTTTGGCCACAGACTGGCCATGAAAATTCTTTAATATTTTTTTACTACAGTATACGGTCATACACCTTTCCATCCGACACCATCACTTGGTGACAACTTCGTGACAAACTCAAAAGAGGAAGAATAAGAAGAAGAAAGAAGGAAAGAAAGAAATACCTTTAGAAAGATCGAGGATGCTGTCTTCAATGATACGCAAGCGTGGCTGACGCCCTGCGGTGCTAATCGAAGTCATAGCAGGTCATTGGTACCTACAAGTGATAGACGTCCTACACGAATGCTAGCCAAACAAAATCCCTTACTTATGCGACAGATTTTCTGTGTTCACAGTTAAAATACCTTATAAAGCACTAATATACCTGGTTTTGTGAGCAACTGCGCCACTCAAATCGAAAATGCCAAAAAACTCAATCATCTAATAAAAGTCAATGGGTTCAGCTTCTGCTCAGTGCACGAAATGGGAAGTGTTCCAGCACGTGTTCTCCCCTTAGCCACGCATGCCACGTCAGCGTACTTACTACTTATTGCTTCCCACATAGAATCGCACGCGCATATGGGCTTGGTTACTGTGCAACAAGGAGCGGCTACACTGCACACGCATATACTCCCGCAAGCAATACAGATGGATGGATGGATGCTATGAGCGTCCCCTTTGGAACGGGATGGTGGGTTGTGCCGCCAAGCTCTTCATGCGCACTCGAAAGCGCCCTCCCCCCCTCCCCCCCCCCCCTCCAAAAAAGAAATGCGGTAGCTTTACCGTGGCAAAATTCCTGTACCCCTCGAAGCATAAGTATGAGAGCAAAACGGTTCTTTCGTTTTTCCGCCCACTACAGACGCCTTCTGTGCTAATCGTGTCCAAGACGAACTCGTCATTTCCCCCTCGTGCCGGCGATTAATTGCGCGCGATATATATGGAACCGAAGAAGGGAAGGGTAGGGAAGTCGGCTGAGCGCCCGCCTGTAATCCAAGATGATCGAGTGAAAGCCAAGACTCAGATGTGGGTGTGGAAGAGAATTAAGAGTCCGAGGAACGGATTAGAGCGGATTCCAGGGACTAACTCGTGCTCCTGGCTCGTTGGGCGCAGCTTTCTCCTGACGATGCAGCTATCGGGCTTCAACGGGAAGCCCGCGCGACTGGTCGCACAAGCTGTTTACATTTAATACCTGCTTTTTGCCGCGAAGCTGTTGTGCGACTATATAGAAGCGCTCAAAAGCGGTATATGTCAGTTATCACGGCTTTCTCAAAAAGCTAGATCACTCTCAAACTTTACGTTTTGTGGAAATGTGGAGAATGTCAGGGGCAATATCCAGGTAAATTGCGAAGTGTGCGTGCGTGCGTGCGTGTGTGCGTGCTAGTTGTTTTCTTTTTTCATTTTGAAGAGGCCTGCCTTACGGCATCAAAAGAAGTACTAAAAAACAGCTTATAAATTTGAACACAAGCCTGCATCACACAGGAAGTCCAACCAGGCTCTGTAATTAGAACCGTCTTGACTCCACTTGCTGAAGTCAGCATGCTAGTTGCTGCGGACGACAGCCTGTCTGAGCAAGAGGTACCGGATATGTCTTGGGGCAAGTCTACAGCAGGCGATGCACATGCGTGTATGCTAATTAGGCGTTGAAAGGAAATTGCTATACAGTAGATTTGGACCCGGTTAGATGCGTTATATGAAACGCTTACAAAGCTTCCTCGCTTCGCTGGAAGCCCCACTAAGAACGGCAGAAATATTATATTATAGAAAATGGAAGCCACTATATGAATGACGTATACCGAGAGTTTGAAGTGTGTAGGTTAATTATGTGCTTTAAAACGATTACTGAATACTCAGCTTCTTTATGCGTTATACGAGACGTGTAGTTGCTTCTTACCGGTCTCCTCGGTGAACAATACTAGTCACGTTGTTTATATTTCGTTGAAGCAGGAAGTATGTTGTGAGTAACGAACGATGTCTGTAAATTAATTACATCCTTTGTAGAAAGTTATATAAGGGTTCCAATGTGTCATATACCGCCGTTATCCGTACTGCTTCCCAGAGTCTTAAAGGAACTGTAAAATACAGAAACTTCCCATTAAGTGAAAAATCGGGAGAATGTCGAGTGCAATGTGTGGCGAAACTTTCACATTCTTGTAGCGATTAGAAGTTTTGCAAATACCTTACTACTGAACTATCGTTTCTTCCCTATATTTCATGTGTATTTCGTACGAGATTTTTCTCTTCACCCCTTGAGAAAAAGCAAGCTTTGCTGGTGTATGCCAGTCCCAACAAATCACATGAAAGAGAGCCGAAGCTGTATAAGGGATTCTCACACACTCCGGGAGTCCGAAGGGTCCGTTTTGTCTCTTTCCGAAATCTACCCAAGGCTTTGCAAGCTTATACTTTATCGCCCGGCTCTGTACCGACGTCGGCGTCTAGCCGAGCGGTTCGACGGCCTGGTAGGGACATACCATAGAGGCTATACGTTGCTGGCTGTATACAGTCAAACGCCTTTATAACGAAACGCTTAGGACCTCCAAAAACCTTCGTTATACAGGTCGATCACTTCGTTGTAAAGGTCACTCACCTTACACACTCTCAATAGAGCAGGCTAAGTAAGTTTAGCAAAAGAAAACCTTTATTTAACATGAACCCAAGAGCGACTTTGTGCATCAAGTCGCTAACTTTTTTTCTGCACATGCACTTCGTCCGGCGGAAATGTACAACTGCAGCCGACGCTATATATGGCATCGAGGTTCGCGGCGTGCTCAGCCGTGAAATCCGGGCTGAAGCAATACAGGGGCTGCAGAGCTTCGAATGCGGCTATTACCATGCTGCCCCATCAGAATTCTTGGTTTGTCACGCACGCTCTTCGTCATTGCTTCGTTCGTCGACTTTCGCTTTCATCACATGCTTGATGGCCTCTACGATGTCATCAGTACGAGCAGATAATCACGTTGGTTTAAAGTAAGAAGAAGGAGGAAGGGGGATGGGGGTGGGGGCGGGCTGTTGTTGCCATGGCTACAACGGTGTCGACAGGCGCTTCCTATGCGTGCCACTGCTCTGTGGTGCACTGCGGAGGGAAGTGGCGGTGCTGCGATAAGTGCGTTTGTTGTAAACCAACAAATCAGCTCTCAATTTGGAGGCAGTAACACTTCCATGCGCACCCACCTTTTAAAGAATCTTGAAAACCGCACCTAATTCGAGATATTCATCATCAAATTCCCTAAGCTGAATCGAGGCAATATCGAGGATGAGCGCATCTCGCTGCGCGTCAGACGACAGCACC